>NC_037682.1:27715541-27933704 GCF_003255815.1 Theropithecus gelada | reverse complement strand
GCTTCATCCCTGGGATGCAAGGCTGGTTCAACATTCGCAAATCAATAAACATAATCCAGCATATAAACAGAACCAAAGACAAGAACCACATGATTATTTCAATAGATGCAGAAAAGGCCTTTGACAAAATTCAACAGCCCTTCATGCTAAAAACGCTCAATAAATTCGGTATTGATGGAACGTACCTCAAAATAATAAGAGCTATTTATGACAAACCCACAGCCAATATCATACTGAATGGGCAAAAACTGGAAAAATTCCCTTTGAAAACTGGCACAAGACAGGGATGCCCTCTCTCACCACTCCTATTCAACATAGTGTTGGAAGTTCTGGCTAGGGCAATCAGGCAAGAGAAAGAAATCAAGGGTATTCAGTTAGGAAAAGAAGAAGTCAAATTGTCCCTCTTTGCAGATGACATGATTGTATATTTAGAAAACCCCATTGTCTCAGCCCAAAATCTCCTTAAGCTGATAAGCAACTTCAGCAAAGTCTCAGGATACAAAATTAATGTGCAAAAATCACAAGCATTCTTATACACTAGTAACAGACAAACAGAGAGCCAAATCATGAATGAACTTCCATTCACAATTGCTTCAAAGAGAATCAAATACCTAGGAATCCAACTTACAAGGGATGTAAAGGACCTCTTCAAGGAGAACTACAAACCACTGCTCAGTGAAATAAAAGAGGACACAAACAAATGGAAGAACATACCATGCTCATGGATAGGAAGAATCAATATCGTGAAAATGGCCATACTGCCCAAGGTAATTTATAGATTCAATGCCATCCCCATCAAGCTACCAATGAGTTTCTTCACAGAATTGGAAAAAACTGCTTTAAAGTTCATATGGAACCAAAAAAGAGCCCGCATCTCCAAGACAATCCTAAGTCAAAAGAACAAAGCTGGAGGCATCACGCTACCTGACTTCAAACTATACTACAAGGCTACAGTAACCAAAACAGCATGGTACTGGTACCAAAACAGAGATATAGACCAATGGAACAGAACAGAGTCCTCAGAAATAATACCACACATCTACAGCCATCTGATCTTTGACAAACCTGAGAGAAACAAGAAATGGGGAAAGGATTCCCTATTTAATAAATGGTGCTGGGAAAATTGGCTAGCCGTAAGTAGAAAGCTGAAACTGGATCCTTTCCTTACTCCTTATACGAAAATTAATTCAAGATGGATTAGAGACTTAAATGTTAGACCTAATACCATAAAAATCCTAGAGGAAAATCTAGGTAGTACCATTCAGGACATAGGCATGGGCAAAGACTTCATGTCTAAAACACCAAAAGCAACAGCAGCAAAAGCCAAAATTGACAAATGGGATCTCATTAAACTAAAGAGCTTCTGCACAGCAAAAGAAACTACCATCAGAGTGAACAGGCAACCTACAGAATGGGAGAAAATTTTTGCAATCTACTCATCTGACAAAGGGCTAATATCCAGAACCTACAAAGAACTCAAACAAATTTACAAGAAAAAAACAAACAACCCCATCAAAAAGTGGGCAAAGGATATGAACAGACATTTCTCAAAAGAAGACATTCATACAGCCAACAGACATATGAAAAAATGCTCATCATCACTGGCCATCAGAGAAATGCAAATCAAAACCACAATGAGATACCATCTCACACCAGTTAGAATGGCGATCATTAAAAAGTCAGGAAACAACAGGTGCTGGAGAGGATGTGGAGAAATAGGAACACTTTTACACTGTTGGTGGGATTGTAAACTAGTTCAACCATTATGGAAAACAGTATGGCGATTCCTCAAGGATCTAGAACTAGATGTACCATGTGACCCAGCCATCCCATTACTGGGTATATACCCAAAGGATTATAAATTATGCTGCTATAAAGACACATGCACACGTATGTTTCTTGCAGCACTATTCACAATAACAAAGACTTGGAATCAACCCAAATGTCCATCAGTGACAGACTGGATTAAGAAAATGTGGCACATATACACCATGGAATACTATGCAGCCATAAAAAAGGATGAGTTTGCATCCTTTGTAGGGACATGGATGCAGCTGGAAACCATCATTCTTAGCAAACTATCACAAGAACAGAAAACCAAACACCGCATGTTCTCACTCATAGGTGGGAACTGAACAATGAGATCACTTGGACTCGGGAAGGGGAACATCACACACCGGGGCCTATCATGGGGAGGGGGGCGGGGGGAGGGATTGCATTGGGAGTTATACCTGATGTAAATGACGAGTTGATGGGTGCAGCACACCAACAAGGCACAAGTATACATATGTAACAAACCTGCACGTTATGCATATGTACCCTACAACTTACAGTATAATAATAATAAATAAATTAAAAAAATAAAAAATAAAAAAAAAATAAATTCCATTTGTATTGTGCTTTTCCCTATACCCTATTTCTATGAAAATGGTGAAGATTTGTGGAGATAAAACTAGTTAGGACTTGAATATTTATGTTTAATACTGGAAATAACTACTTTGAGGCTCATGTATTACAGATTACAGGCTCATGTTTTCAAACCGATTGCTACTTCTCAAGCTGAATTTATCTCATCATAAAAATTCTATAAGATAAATTATTAACAGCAGTTTTACGGAAGATATTTTCTGGCTATCAGCCTATGCAACAAAAAAAGGCGTGTTCTTAACATGGTATTTTCTCCTGTCTTCAAGTTCATAATTGACCCACCACTATTAGGTTTAGTATTGAGGTTTTGGGAATTTTTCCAAAAAAAAAAAAAAAAGTCATTTGATAAAGAAATAATGAACATATGAGGAGGTCTTCAAAAAGTTTATAGAAAATATATATTATGAAAAATGATGTGAGGATTTAAAAATGTTTTGCACCAAAATAAGCTTGTACTAATGTGTTACAACATATTTGAACAAGATCTAGTTTGAGGCACTAAGAAGGATAAAACATCAATTTTTAAAATACCCCTATTAAGTAACATAAATTCTACTAAAATGGAAGCAAGAACAAACATAAAATTTATAGTAAAACTCGGGTGGAAGAATGGTCTAATTGTTGATGCTTTATAAAAAGTTTTAAAAAATCAGCAGTTTACAAATTGATAACTCATTTTAAGAAGAAGTGAAACAGTGTTGAAGATAAAGCCCATGTTGTCAGGTCATCCATATCAAATTGCAAGGAAAAAAATAATCTTGCCTGTGCCTTCACTGAACAAGACTGATGATTAACAGCAGAAACAACACTAACACCGTAGACATTTCAACTTGTTTAACTTACACAATTCTGACTGAAAAATTAAAGATTCCCAAACTATTGTGCCCAGATCAGTTGTAGATAAGAGCAGAGTTTTCAATGCAAAATATAAATAAGTGGGATCAAGATCCTGAAACATGTCTTCAAAGAATTGTAATAGAAGATGAAACATGGCGCCACCAGTATTATCCTGAAGACAAAACACAATCATAGCAATGACTACCAAGAGATGGAAATGAAGACTAATTGAGAGCAAAGGTCATGGCAGTAGTTTTTTTGGGATAAGACTTTCTGGAGGGCCAAAGAATAATAACATCTGCTTATTATGAGAATGTTTTGAGAGAGTCAGCCAAAGTTTGAGCAGAAAAATGCCCAGGAAAGCTTCACCAGAGAGTTCTTCTCCATCATGCTAATGCTCCTGCTCATTCCTCTCATCAAACGGTAGCAATTTTGCAAGAGTTTTGATCAGAAATCATTAGGTATCCACCTTATAATCCAAATTTAGCTCTTTCTGTCTTCTTTTTGTTTCCTAATGTTAAGAAACCTATAAAAGACATCTATTTTTATTTCAGCTAATAATATAACAAAGACTGCATTAACATGGTTAAACTCCCAGCATCCTCAGTTATTTAGAAATAGACTAAATGGCTGGTATCATTGATTGCTTACACTGTAAGCAGGAGTGTAAATTAGTTCAACCGTTGTGGAAGACAGTGTGGCAATTCCTCCAGGATCTAGAACCAGAAATACCATTTGACCCAGCAATCCCATTACTGGGTATATACCCAAAGGATTATAAATAATTGTACTAAAATGACACACACACACGTATGTTTATTGCAGCACTGTTCACAACAGCAAAGACTAGGAACCAACCCAAATGCCCATCAGTGATAGACTGGATAAAGAAATTGTGGCGTATATATGGAATACTATGCAGCCATAAAAAAGGATGAGTTCATGTCCTTTGCATAAACATGGATGTGACTGGAAAACATCATTCTCAGCAAACTAATGCAAGAACAGAAAACCAAACACCACATGTTCCCATTCATAAGTGGGAGTTGAACGATAAGAACACATGGACACAGGGAGGGGAACATCACATGCTGGAATCTGTCAGGGGGTGGGGCTAGGGGAGGGACAGCGTTAGGAGAAATACCTAATGAAGATAACAGGTTGATGGGTGCAGCAAATCACCATGGCACATGTATACCTATGTAACAAAGGTACACATTCTGCACATGTATCCCAGAACTTAAAGTATAATAAATTTTTTAAATGCCTTGAACTTGATGAAAGTTGTGTTGACAAGTAGTGTCTACTATTATTTTTGTCTTTTAATTCTATTTTCCATGAGCTTTTTGAAATCCTCTTATACAATAAATTGCAGATATATAAAGTGAACAGTGTGGTAAATTTTGGCATATGTATACAATTGTAGAATCATTAAAACAATCAAGAAAATTTATATATGCATCATTCCCAAAAGTTTCTTCATGCTCCCTTGTAATTCCTTCCTCCTGTCACTGCTTCTGTCAGGTAACCATAAATCTGTATGCCTCCTGCCACTACAAATCAGTTCACATTTTCTAGAATATATAAATGGAATCACATGGTAAATACTTAATTATCTAGGTAATTTTTTCACTCAACATTAATTATTTTGAGATGTTTCAATGTTGTTTAATGTATCAATGGATTATCCATTTTTAATATTAGTGGGATATATGCCATATATCACAAGATTTACTCTTTTAAAGTGTACAATTCAGTAGTTTTAATTATATTTTCATGATTGTGCAATCATCACCACTAATTCCAGAACAGTTCCATATGTCTAGAAAAAAGTATCACGCACATTAGCATTCATTCTCATTTGCTCCTTCCCCAGACCCTGGAAAACACTAATCTACTTTCTTTCTCTATGTATTTGTCCATTCTGCACATTTCATATAAATGAATCATTCAATATGTGACCTTTTCCCTGTGGTTTCTTTTGCTGAGCATAATGTTTTCAAGGTTCATCCATATTGTGCTATGTATTAGGGTACCACTCCTTTCATGGTTGAATAATGTTCTATCTTTTATATATATTACATTTTGCTTATCTGTTCATTAGTTGATAGACACTAGGGTTGTTTTCACTTTAGGACTATTATGAACGATGTTGCTGTGAACATTTCTGTACAATTTTGCATGAAAATACATTTTTCAATTTTCTTGGGTATACACATAGAGGTAGAATTGCTAGGTCATATGTCAGCACTTTGCTTAACTTTTTGAATTGTTAGACTCTTTTCCCAATTGGCTGTACCATTTCATGTTCCCACCAGCAATGCATAAGAATTCTGATTTGTCCACATCCTTAATAAAACATGTCATTGTCTTTTTTATTATGGTCCTCGTAATGAAGAGGTATCTCATTTTGATTTTTACTTGCATTTTCTGCTGTCTTATCATATTTAGCATTTTTTTTTCATATGCCTACTGAAGATGTTATGTATGTTTGGGGAAAATATGTATTCAAATCTTTTGATCATTTTTAAATTGGGTTGCTAGTCCTTTTATTGCAGACCTGTAAGGATGTTTTATGTATTCTAGATATCAAACTCTAATCAAATACATGATTTAATAGTATTTTCTCCCACTTAATAAATTGTCCTTTCTCTTCTTTTATAGAATTCTTTGAAGCAAAAAAGTTTTAAATTTCATAAAGTCCAATTTATCTATGTTTTGGTTTCTTGTGGTTTAGGTTTTAGACCCAAGAGATCGCCTAATTATTGGTCACAAGTATTTATATCTCTTTTCTTCTAAGGGTTTTAAAGTTTCATTACTTACATTTAGATCTTTTATCTATTTTGAGTTAATCATGGATATGGTGGGAGGTAGGGGTCCAACTTAATTCATTTGCATGTGGATATCCAACTGTCTCAGCGTCATTTGTTAAAAAGAAGATTCTTTTCCCATTAAATTGTTTTGATAACCTTGTCAAAAATTGACTATAAATGTATGAGATTATTTCTGAAATCTCAATTCTGTTCCTTTGATCTATGTGCCTATTCTTATTCCAGTACCATAGTCTTGATGATTGTATCTCTGTAGTAAATTTTGAAATTGTGAAGTCTGAACTCTGAAATTTTGTTCTTCTTTTTAAAGACTCTTTTGAATATTTGGGGAACTCATTTACTTTTATTGCTAGGTCATTTTCCATTGTATGGATAACCCATTATTTCTTTACTTATTCACTGTTGATGGACATTTGAATTGTTTCCAATTTTGGCTGTTTCAAATTCCTATAAATGTTTGAATGTATGTCTTAGTGTAGATATAAATTTTGATTTTTCTTGGGTAGACAGCGAGCAGTTCAATGATGTTGTGTTTTTAAACAGCAGATTGTCTAGCCATTGTTTATCAATCCCCAGGTCCCTGTCACATGGTTATGGAGTACACACATGGAATTATGATCAAGAGGTTGGTACAATTTAAAAAACACAAATAAAACAGCAGGAAAGGCTAAAACAAATGAATAGCTTTTAGCGCATTCAAAAGCATTCTGTCTTGAGGAAATAAAGTAAGTCCTTGACTAAGAGTTAGGAAAGAGAAACCTATGAGAAGACATTTTAGGTCTCTAATTTTATAATTGTATTTTATTATAAAATTTCATCTTTTGATGTCTAAGTGTAACATGCTTTAAAAAAGATATTTAAAATTTTAAGATTATCCATGTACCCTTGACTTGCCCCTGGATTGTAGGTTTAACATCTTGGTCTTAATCCGGGCAAACAGAGATGCTTTTGCTGTTGAAATTAATCAGCTCTTCAGACCGAATGAGCTGCATTCCATTTACACGTCCCACAAATCAAAATAAAATGGTTATGGAGAAACAGTAATTTGTTTCTAGTAATGCTTTTTGCAGGGGGGGCGGGGGCCATGATGGGATGGCAGGAAGCAGCAGCACCTGAATTTTTATGCACGTTCTCTTGAAATATTTTGCTTTTGAATTTTGAAATACAGAATGATAATTAAGTTCATGGGAGCTGGCTAAGATTGGGCAGCCAATTCGCAGGTGCAGGAAACATCTGAATCAACCCTTTCCAGGGGTGAGGGTGCCAAGGTGAACACCTGGCTGTGCATAGAAGTTGCTTTGTATGCCAAAATCATTGCTGTGAAATGATGGGCAGAATGAACAGCAATTCAAAGACTAAGCACAACTAAACACTGAATGAAAAAAGGACCCTGAGGATAAGAAATCCAAGATGGGGAGCTAAAGGTTAGAATAAATGCTATTTAAATGCAGCAAACAAAGTAACTTTCTCAATTGTTGTTGCTAAAATTTTTTCATCATTGTTGGGACTGAAGAATCACTGACGTTTTATTAAAACAACCTTCCTAATCCTATGATAACACAAGGCTTTGTGTATAATATTAGGGTGGGAAGAAATTTTAGAGGTCATTTAGACTAAATGGATTGTCTGATATTTTAATTTCCTATAGCTGGGAACTAAACTAAGTATCAATATACAGATGTAAATGTACAATGCTCACCTCCAGAAAACCCATGGTGCTAATAAGCCATTCAATCACAGAAAATTTCTGATAAATCATAATAAATGTGTTACAAGCATGTACACATACTGTTATAAAGGGCAAATACAGGAAATGATGTTAGATGAGAGAGGAGAGAATGCCAAGCAGGGTTTTGCAGAGGAGAATCTCAAGAGTTAATGACAGAGAATTTCAGGTAGAAATGGAGGGAGGCGTAGAACAGCATGATGTGTTCAGGCAATTGTATGGAGATAATTCATTTATGGACATATCACCTAATATAGTTTGGCTCTGTGTCCCCAGCCAAATCTCATCTCAAATTATAATCCCCACATGTTGAAGGAGGGAGCTGGTGGGGGGGTGATTGGATCATGGGGGCAGTTTGCCCCATGCTCTTCTTGTGATAGTGAGTTCTCATGAGATCTGGTTGTTTAATAAGAGTCTAATGCTTCCCTCTCCTCTCTCTCTCTCTCTCTCTCTCTCCTGCTGCCATGTAAGATGTGCCTTGCTTCCCCTTCATCTTCTGCCATGATTGTAAGTTTCTTGAGGCCTCTTTAGCCATGCAGAACTGTGAGTACATTAAATCTCTTTTCTTTATAAATTGCCCAGTCTCAGGTAGTAACTTTACACGAATGTGAAAATGGACTAAGACATCAAGTTTACACGGATTTTTTTAAGTCCTGCCTGTCTTCTGACAGTCCTTCTATGTGACCTCAATATTCTAGAGTTTCTGTTGTGCTGCCATATTTAGATCACTTCTTCATATTATAGTGCTCAGTGTGTAAAATTACATTTAGTGACTGTAGCAGATGGTATTATTATTTAGAATCCTTCTTTTCCTCTCTACCTTTGCAATGGTTCACTGTAAGTAGAATATACTTTTTCACCCCACTTGTGGTGCACTTGACCTTGCTGACTTGCACTTACCAGAATTTGAAAAGAATCTAAGGTGATAGTTCTGAGCCATGTCCATAAGAAGAAAGCTGGCACTTGTCAGGAGATAAGAGACCATTCTGGCTAACATGGTGAAATCCCGTCTCTACTAAAATACAAAAACAAAATTAGCTGGGCATGGTGGCGGATGCTGGTAGTCCCAGCTACTCGGGAGGCTGAGGTGGGAGAATGGCATGAACCTGGGAGGCAGAACTTGCAGTGAGCCGAGATCACGCCACCTCATTCTAGCCTGGGCAACAGAGGGAGACTCCATCTCAAAAAATAAAAACAAAAAAAAAACAAAAAGAAGAAGAAGGTCACCACTTATCTTTTTCAAGCTCCTGTGAACTATTAAGGGATCAAAACTGCCAACCCATGTATATGAGATAAAATGTTTATTGTAATAAGCCACTGAGACTTTGAGCTTTCTTATATAGCATTATCACCAAAAAAATTAATACAGCTATTGTAGTTATTGCTAAAAACTACTAAAAACTTCTTTTGGCTTCAAACGAAGAGTATGGATTTGAGTTTTTAAAGCAACTTAAAACTATAAAACTTTAAGTAAACTTATAGAATTAAAAATCAAATAATATCAAAGCATTTAAAAGGTGAAATAAATGCTACAAAATAAGATTACATTTATAGTCTTGTGGGATAGACTTGTTCAATGAAAATATGAGGGGAATGTCAAAGATTAAAAATTAAAAACATGATAAATAAAATTAGTAGGATTATGGACCCAAATTATGTTGAACTTTGTAGTAAAATGTTTGCGGTAATATGAGACAGAAGCCTTCTTCAAAATACTTTCTTGGGCTACACTATATAAAATTTGGACTCCTTTTTACTCCCCAAAGCACCGATATTCTTGCCCTGTTTTATTCTTGTTAGCACATATCATTACATAACCCACTTTAAATAATTACTTTTGTATCTTGTTCATCATTTATCTCTCCACCAGAATTTGAAATCTTTAAGGTCACGAATTGGTCTTTCTTATTTGTAGCTATATTTCCATTATCTGAAATAGTAGCTTGACAAATCATAGGCACCGAGTAAATATTTATTGAAAAATAAATGTATAAATGGCTTGAGCAAAAAGAATATCACTACAGCTTAGCTAGAAGGGCACTGAGTGCAGGTAATGTAATGAAATAAGTATTTATATAAATAATTATGAACAAAATTAATTCCTCAGTAGCAGGAATTAAGCAATTATTAATGTCTTTAGAACAGTACCTCTTTGTCCATTTATTAACAGTGTGTATCTCAGCTGAACTGTTTTTTTTTTGTTTGTTTTCTGTGTGTGTAAGTATGTTGGTCTCTTGTCTTTCTCCATGCAGTTGGAAAGGTGGCTACTGGTAGCTTCAGAAATATATAATCGCCTAGCAATTTCAGAGGGAAAAGATTGCTTCTTCCTCCTGAATAACTCAAATCAATCTCTCAGAGAGATTGTGATTGCTTACTTTGCAAGAATTACATTTGCTTACTTTGTAAGAATTAGTAAATAAGGTGGACAGGTAATATAATTAGAAGGCTTAGAACTCATTCTCTTTCATGAAGTTGAAGAGGGAGGGGAATAGGTGTATTTCGTAGTAACAAGATTGAATCTGCATCCAAATGAAAAGAGAGAGGTAGTTTTATAAGTTAAAGGAAACTAGACAAAAAAAAATGTGCATGCTATAGGTCAAACTTCACTTGTAGACAAGACAAAATTCTGCATCCTATGGTTGCAGTCACAGTTAGCTAAGGTTAACCAATAGATACATTGTTTTCTCACAGAACTTAAATGTGGCCTTAGAATTTATCACATTGAATTTTGATATGGCCTTAGAATCCGTTTCTGTGTAGACTTCCATACATCTCTACAAATTGCTTACTTTTTGGACCTTCATCTGAATTTGCTTTGCATTACTTGCTAAATAATTGCAGAATATCTAGAGGATCTACAGTAATAAATGGAAATAAATAATGTGTCATAGATCTCTCACAGAAGAGGCAATCTTCCCCTAGTCCAAGGAATGGAAATATGGACAATCTATTAGGTGGGATGTCATCATTAATAGCAGCAACAAGGAGTCCTCCTAAGGACAATATGTGAAAAATGAGTAAGTAGCATATAAGAGGTCACTCAATAGTCAAAGTTTGAAAAGGATACCTACCCAAACAATCTAGAGATGTAAGAGTAGCCACCATACAATTCAGGGTGAAATCGGTAAAGCCATGTATCCACACAGAGAAAAGCAGTTAGCAGTTTAATGTCGAGTAGAATCATGAATCCCTATAGCACATTCTGGCTTGTCTATTAGAAGCTTCAAATTAGGGCCTGTTGCCTGAGGCAACTGAATCAGATATACACTTCCCTTCTATCCACTGGCTTGAGTCAGTATTTAGGTAACCATCATCTCCATCACATAATCTTAGCTCAAATAATTTATTTTCATTTTTTCTTCTTAGAGAGAGGGTCTCTCTCTGTCACCTGGCCTGGAGTGCGGTGGTACAATCGTAGCTCACTATAGCCTGGAACTAGCAGCCTCAAGCCTTGCCTCCCAAAGCACTGGGACTATAGGTATAAACCACCGCACCCAGCTCAAATAATTTTTTTTCTGCTGTTTAACTCCTCATACTTCCAATAAATACATCATTTGCTTGATGGATTTGACTTTGTTGACTATATTTTTGGATGTCAGCTGGTCACATCCAATGTCTCATCCTAGTACCATCATTGCCATTTGATACCTATTAATTGCTTGATCAATTTCCTTGGGTACTCTTTTCACACTCTGTTTCACAGTCCTCAAAGAAGAAACACATCTCAGATATAAGTTCTTTCATTCTGGTTCACTAGTCATCTTAAGCAACATTCAGGATCCTTTAATTTAAACATATTAATTATCTACAATATCTAGGCAATTTTAATTCAATAGTATTTAAATATTATTTCCTTCCCTTGTAAAATTTAGGCCTTATTATTTTTCCAGGATGTAAACAAAAGTGGCTGTAATCTGGAAAAAACTAATTGTCTTAAAGAGTTTTGAGGTTATATTGTGACCTACATTACTGTAAATGTTTCATCTATTGAAGTCAAATCAACTGTTTCAAAACATCGGTTTGGAGGGCTCTTGTTAGCCATATTCCTTTATGTTTCATGTTAAACACCACATAATATATGCTAGCAATGTATCTCTAAAACATTTGCATGCATCAATTAGTTAGCAAACTTTTATGGGAAGAGTCATTAATTTCTTCAAAATAGATGCTTTTTACAATTATATTCCACTTAGGAGGCAGAACTTTCTCCTGGTTTGCAGGTTTTAACTCTCATTAGTGTGTCTTTTTTTTTTCCTCAAAAAATCCAGGGTAGCTTCCCTCCCCGAAGCACAGGAAATCTGGGTTAGACATTTTTCTCTGGTGCTGAGTACAGACCCTGTAAAAACTGAGTTACCTTTGGCTCAAATCTTTGCCCTGAGGATTGTAACTAATCTAAATTCTGTTGTCATTTGAGAGAAGGATCTGCCTGGCCAGTTGTGGGCTGCAGATGAATTTGTCAACTGTTCTTAATACCAATTAACTGTGTAAAGCTAGCAAGCCTTGCCAGTGCACTGAGCTTGCTTATATATACCCTAACTTTACATTAATGATGTGGTTGGATTGCAGTCAGTAGTTTCTTCAAAAGTAAACTTTCTAGAGAAATTTGGCAAACACATTTACAATTATTCCCTCATGGTTTGCACCCAGAATCTAATATCTAGGCTGTAGAGACCATGCTTAGCCAGTTCCATTTTTGCTATTTTTTTTCTTTTCCTTTAGCTTGTCAAAAAAAGTATTCTATGAATATCAAATAATTCAAGCTTTTTGTTCCAAGTACGGTTTGTTTCACTCATCCTTCTCCTGTTTCATAGTGCTAGCTGATAAGAATATGTTACGAAGAAGTGAACCCAATGGGGCAAAATATGAGCTTAATTACTGGCACATTGGATTGGAGAACATGAGAATCCAGATCTGCAATCCAGATCTTGGGGTTTATGACTTTGCTGATCCACTCAATACATCGCAAGGAGGAATTCTGAAAGAGGTAGAGTGTAGATTGGTCTGAGTTTATAGACAGGCCAATATATATGCTCCAGACAGTGTAACATGTCTGGATGTTATACTGGATACTGGTTGAGAGAGAACCCAGAATTCCCATGTTCAGACAGGACTGGGAGGGCCAGAGACAAGGCTTGATTGCACATTAAGAGTGACCCTACCAGGACTATGCACTGGGGACAGTTAGCTATTGGATTAGCCATTCTTCTTTTAATCAGGGAAAGCAAGACAGGAGAACAAATAAAAGAACTGAGATTTAGACTCCAGTGTTATCACACCATATGAGATGTGAGAGAATATTTTGAATTTTTCAGAGAATTTTTTTTTTTTTTTTGCTCAGTTGAATATTTCTGTATTTACTTAAATATAAGACTTGGTATAAAACTTATTATAGCCAAAAGTAAGATGTTTTTGAGATTACATGACTTAAAATGATAGTAGGCCTCTTTGTGTAAAAGTAAAATCTACAATATTGGGTACCGATATTTGGGATATTTGTATAGATTATTGAGCTGAAAGGGTAACACTCTTGCATTATTGGTATTCTTACATAATATAAAACATATGTATATGCAACAACTTTTTAGAATCCTTTGCCTAAATTAGTATTCCTGGCTGTTTACTTGGAATAAATCCCAGAAAACATATTATCACATTTGAGTACATACATTTTTGTCACTATCATCACTAAAATAAGAAGAAAATTAAGAGGTTGCATCCCCCTATATCACATTCAACTGTGCCTCCAATAATTTTTATCTCTGATGGAAATGAATTTTGATTTTGTGATGCAGTTCAAGAACAAACAAAGGCAGTAATTGCCTATTTTTCTATTCAGTGAGGATCACATATTTGAGAATATCACATAAGCCATGGAAGCATCTTCTCAGAAAAAAAATACATTATACACATACCTTGCACAGTGGTGTATGAATAATCCAGTAACTTACTCATACTTATCAGTTTTAGGGTCTCTAATTGGAGAGAAATCAGCACTGTATGAGTTTTGTGATCAGTTATTAACATAAAGAAATAACCACTTGTTATTGAGGAAAAATTAACGATTTTATTAAATTTCTCCACCATTTAAGAGGCAGGGCTTGTTCGTCTCTGCCTTCTTCTATGTAACATATTTTGAAAAACAGAAAGAGTCATGGCCTGGACCAAAGGTGTTACAACAACCATGTAGACTTAAAATTGGGATAGTGACATCCAAAAAGATCTAAGTTAGTGTTTTGTATAGTTTGATATCCTATACCACACTGTGGGCAGTTAGGATTATTTCAGTAATGAAGCACTATGGTTACACTGAAGATTTGCTTGAAGACTTGCTTGTTTCTTATGTGACTTTCACTGATAATACAATGATCATATAATATATTTATAAAGCTACCTTACATATATGTATCATATAACACCCACAAATACAGTCATGCACTGCATACCAGTATTTCAGTCAACAAAGGACTGCGTTTATGGTGGTGGCCCCATATAATTATAATATCCTATTTTTATTGTACCTTTTCTATGTTTGGGTGTGTTTAGATACCCAAGTACTTACCATTGTGTTACAATTGCCTACAGTATTCACTACAGTAAAATGCTGTACAGGTTTGTAACCTAGAAGCACTAGGCTATACCATATAGCCTGGGTGTGTAATCGGCTCTATCATCCAGGTTTAAGTATACCCTATGATGTTTGTGCAACGACTAAGCAAGATGCATTTCTCAGAATATATCTTCACCATTAGGTGATACATCACTGCATATTTATGATATTCTGAAAAGCCCATGTATTTAAAGTCTTCCTACACATCTTTCTAAAACAGGTAGAAAATACGTAGTCCAAGAGATTGAAGAAGTTTTAAATATTCTGCTTTATGGCAGCAAGGAAGTACTACATTGGCATTTATTCTCAATGGCATATCAAAACACACACAGCATGCCAATTTCACATGTTGCCTCTCCTTTACTTACTTTACTGAGCTTGAAGCCTCTTTTATTTATAGCTTTCCCAAACGAAACCTTCCTAGTTTTAATTCTGTGGAAATGGCAGCAAGAAGGTATGATTGTAATGAGGCTGAGCCATATGTGGGAGCCTTTCCTCTTACAGCCTTTCACACACCACCAGTGGACTCTCCTGCTGTATATGGCTGAGGGAAAAGTCAGCTCAGGAAGTTGCACCAAAACTGAACTCGTGCTTGCAGAAATTAAGGCAATCACCTTATTTATTTTTATCTTTAATATTTGCTTATGGTGGGAAACGTGAGATGTCACGTTGTCCTTTGCTCTGATAAAGTTACTAATGATCATATTTGTTTTTATCCTTTCATTTGTTGAACTAAGATGGTCCAAAAATCGAAGCAATCTTGTTTTGAGAAATAAGCCCTTACTAGGCTTCTGAGTCATAATGTCCATACTTCATCACTTTTCTTCTATACACATTTTCACGCAGTGAAAGAGCCACTTGAAGCTCAGTTCTCTCCCATTTCATGTCAAATTCTTGTACAATCCTGATAACATTTGTGGATGAGAAGGAATAATTCCATACTAGAGTTGAGCATTTATTTTTTTTTATTTTTCTTTTTTTTCTTTTTTTAAATTTTTTATTATTATACTTTAAGTTCTAGGGTACATGTGCATAACGTGCAGGTTTGTTACATATGTATACTTGTGCCATGTTGGTGTGCTGCACCCATCAACTCATCAGCACCCATCAACTCGTCATTTACATCAGGTATAACTCCCAATGCAATCCCTCCCCCCTCCCCCCTCCCCATGATAGGCCCCGGTGTGTGATGTTCCCCTTCCCAAGTCCAAGTGATCTCATTGTTCAGTTCCCACCTATGAGTGAGAACATGCGGTGTTTGGCTTTCTGTTCCTGTGATAGTTTGCTAAGAATGATGGTTTCCAGCTGCATCCATGTCCCTACAAAGGACACAAATTCATCCTTTTTTATGGCTGCATAGTATTCCAAGGTGTATATGTGCCACATTTTCTTTTTTTTTTTTTTTAATTTATTTATTATTATTATACTTTAAGTTGTAGGGTACATGTGCATAACGTGCAGGTTTGTTACATATGTATACTTGTGCCATGTTGGTCTGCTGCACCCATCAACTCGTCATTTACATCAGGTATAACTCCCAGTGCAATCCCTCCCCCCTCCCCCCTCCCCATGATAGGCCCCAGTGTGTGATGTTCCCCTTCCCGAGTCCAAGTGATCTCATTGTTCAGTTCCCACCTATGAGTGAGAACATGCGGTGTTTGGTTTTCTGTTCTTGTGATAGTTTGCTAAGAATGATGGTTTCCAGCTGCATCCATGTCCCTACAAAGGATGCAAACTCATCCTTTTTTATGGCTGCATAGTATTCCATGGTGTATATGTGCCACATTTTCTTAATCCAGTCTGTCACTGATGGACATTTGGGTTGATTCCAAGTCTTTGTTATTGTGAATAGTGCTGCAAGAAACATACGTGTGCATGTGTCTTTATAGCAGCATAATTTATAATCCTTTGGGTATATACCCAGTAATGGGATGGCTGGGTCATATGGTACATCTAGTTCTAGATCCTTGAGGAATCGCCATACTGTTTTCCATAATGGTTGAACTAGTTTACAATCCCACCAACAGTGTAAAAGTGTTCCTATTTCTCCACATCCTCTCCAGCACTTGTTGTTTCCTGACTTTTGAATGATCGCCATTCTAACTGGTGTGAGATGGTATCTCATTGTGGTTTTGATTTGCATTTCTCTGATGGCCAGTGATGATGAGCATTTTTTCATGTGTTTGTTGGCTGTATGAATGTCTTCTTTTGAGAAATGTCTATTCATATCCTTTGCCCACTTTTTGATGGGGTTGTTTGTTTTTTTCTTGTAAATTTGTTGGAGTTCTTTGTAGGTTCTGGATATTAGCCCTTTGTCAGATGAGTAGATTGCAAACATTTTCTCCCATTCTGTAGGTTGCCTGTTCACTCTGATGGTAGTTTCTTTTGCAGTGCAGAAGCTCTTTAGTTTAATGAGATCCCATTTGTCAATTTTGGCTTTTGCTGCCGTTGCTTTTGGTGTTTTAGACATGAAGTCTTTGCCCATGCCTATGTCCTGAATGGTACTACCTAGGTTTTCCTCTAGGATTTTTATGGTATTAGGTCTAACATTTAAGTCTCTAATCCATCTTGAATTAATTTTCGTATAAGGAGTAAGGAAAGGATCCAGTTTCAGCTTTCTACTTACGGCTAGCCAATTTTCCCAGCACCATTTATTAAATAGGGAATCCTTTCCCCATTTCTTGTTTCTCTCAGGTTTGTCAAAGATCAGATGGCTGTAGATGTGTGGTATTATTTCTGAGGACTCTGTTCTGTTCCATTGGTCTATATCTCTGTTTTGGTACCAGTACCATGCTGTTTTGGTTACTGTAGCCTTGTAGTATAGTTTGAAGTCAGGTAGCGTGATGCCTCCAGCTTTGTTCTTTTGACTTAGGATTGTCTTGGAGATGCGGGCTCTTTTTTGGTTCCATATGAACTTTAAAGCAGTTTTTTCCAATTCTGTGAAGAAACTCGTTGGTAGCTTGATGGGGATGGCATTGAATCTATAAATAACCTTGGGCAGTATAAAAGAGTTGAGCATTTATTAATGTTTACTCGTATGCTAGGGATTCTCTGAGACGCATTTAAAATATGCTTTCTTATTTAATCCTTAACATATTTTTACAGAGTAAGTACGCTAACAGTAGTTTACAGATGAGAAAACTGAAGTTCAGAAAGGTAAGGCAATTTTTCCAAGTTTACACTATAAGAGCCAGAATTTGGACTTGGGCTTTTAGTTCTTTTACTTCTCAAAGTCAAAACTCAGAGGACTTACAGTCAAAGCAGATTGCTGCTGATCCAGGTCTGACTTTGGAGTCTAGTTTTGTAAATTGGGTATTTGCGTCATTTCTGAGACAATGACAGCATATTTTACCCCTTAAAGAAAGCACATGAACCTTTTTCTCACTAACATTCTCAGATTGTTTTAATGTCTTACCATGGCAATGTGTATGAAGGTTATAGAGGCTGGGTGCGGTGGCTCAAGCCTGTAATCCTAGCACTTTGGGAGGCCGAGATGGGCAGATCACGAGGTCAGGAGATCCAGAGCATCCTGGCTAACATGGTGAAACCTATCTCTACTAAAAAAAAAAAAATACAAAAACTAGCCGGGCAAGGTGGCAGCACCTGCAGTCCCAGCTACTCGGGAGGCTGAGGCAGGAGAATGGCGTAAACCCGGGAGGTGGAGCTTGCAGTGAGCTGGAGCTTGCAGTGAGCTGAGATCCGGCCACTGCACTCCAGCCTGGGCGACAGAGCAAGACTCCGTCTCAAAAAAAAAAAAAAAAAAAAAAGGTTATAGAGATATCTTGTTTATGCCCAATGGGATAAACTATGAAGGTAAGCAAGAAAATTTGAGGGAAAAAAACACATTATACTTTTGCACTGTTTGAAGTTGGATATTATTGAGTTTAAATGTCTAGATGCTGCTTATAAATTTTGGCCGTTTTTTTTTTAAATCTTTCTCTGATTTCTTTTAGATTACTTCCAATTGCAGAAATAGTTCATATGTGTTATGTAAATCTAATATAAAATTTGCTCTTGGAAAAAATCTTAAGTTGTCACATTGTCCTTTTATTTGATAAATTATTAACAACATCTGTTTTTAATCCTATTTTGGTTTCCCTGGAACTTGAAAAAGGCCATATTTTATTGGTTGAGTTTGAGTCCAAAACGGACTCACTAATAGTGCTCACTAAACATTTACTGAATTAAGTATTATATGGCCAAGATAGCCACCAGATTTTATTCAAGTAAACCTGTATCAATTAGTAGTAGTTACCTATTTCACTGGATTCAAAGGAATTGAAGTTACCTAAGCTCTATGGGGGAAACAAGGATCATAATTGATAAATGGTGTCTACCATGGCAATGGAATGGGAAGAGGCTTCATATGACTTTGAACCTTGAATTTGCTCAATCAGCACAATGTGTTTCTCGCCTTAATAGACTTGTTCTGATTGCTTAGTGTGACATTTCATCTCTCTGGTATATCAACCTTGTCATAGGTTCTAATTTCTCTGACCCTTCCTGTATTCCTGCAATTAATTCATATATGATCCTTTAGTCATTGGTTATGGCACCAATTTGAGAAGTCTGAAATAACTGTTCATCTACATTAAACAAAACTCTATTTTCATTCATATTATCTTCACCATGAGACAAACCATTTAATAATTGATTGTAAAAACTCACAGAAAAGCCAAAGAACCAACAGAGCTCACAGCAAAGATACCATGCTCTTAATTTTGATTGTGTAAAACAGTTTATATTTTTGGTATAAGGCCAACTATGTTTCAAACCTAAACCTAAAGTACCAGCTTTATCTCTCCATTATTGCTTGTGCATATTCTAAGTACTAAACAAATAAAATTTGCTGCTTCAAGAACATTATTGTTTATTATTTACTTATTTATTATCAGAACCTTCCTTGAGCTAGTCTCTAAGTTTGACCCAAGCTTCACTCTTTCTATAGGACTGCACCTATGTTCAGTCTGCCTCACAGTTAAGTACATGGTATCTCTGTTGCTCACTCTATTGGTTCTTTGCTATCTTTGGAATTTACACTTGTAGTTTTGAAGTTTGGATCATAGTTCTAATAACCTATGGAAGTATGCTAATTATTTAACTTGTCAAGCCTCCATTACATCATTTAGAACATAGATATAATAATCAAAATGTTACATAGATTTTTATAGGGGATAACTAAGTTAGTGCATGTAATATATTTAGCACATATCAAGTACTCATTAACATTGGTGGTTTTCATTAGTGAATCATCTGAGGATATGGCTGAGTCTGAGGTTGCCGAAGTGCAGCTGAGTACAAGACCAAAAGGTGGATAACTTCAGGTGTATACTGTGAACATACTTTATACAAATAACTTATGTATTCAACTTTTGGGATATTTTATGAACAAAGAGAGTAAAATCAAGTTCTAGATCTTCATACAAATAATTTTCTGATGGTTGTTATACTGTTTTCCAGATCTTTACTCAGCATCTAAAAGAGTACCATTTCTTTAGCACCCTTTTCCTGCTTACTACTCTCCACTAGGCACACAATATATACAAACTCTATTCCTCATAAAATGTTTACAAAATATTTTTATTACTTCTACATTAAAGAAGAGGAGACTGAGTTTCAGAATTATTAAGGCCAATATGACACATAAAAGAATTTGAGATTGATTTATTTTGGCTCAAAACCTCACATTCACTACACTATACAACGTTAAACTAGAACTCTTCAAATGAGACACTTCTGCCCGGGTAGTCATTTATGAGTAAAACTGGTACATTTATGATCACAATGAGAAAATCACTTTGAAGTGCAACAAGTTTAAAGTTCAACTTACAGATTCTTCTATCACATTCTAATAACCAGTAATTCATGCCATTGTGATTGGTATAATTTCATCAAGATACATTGCAGGAGTTCCGCTCACGTGTTTGAGGCCAAATTGTGGTGGTGCAACAAACAAGTGACTGAACTGAGCCCAAAATAATTAAACCCTTTGCTTAAATAACTGCACAATTAACTTAAAAGAAATAAATGGAAAACAAAATAACTTCACCACCAAACAAACATATAACAACATGAACAAAGGGACAAAATAACCTCAAAAATAAATGTAAGCAATACATTAAATTACTATAATGTTATGGGAAACAAATTTCGTTTATAGTGTTTGAGTTGACATTCTCTCCATCTCACAGGAAGAAGCTGATGTAGTACATAGACATTGCAAATCAAGGTTTTCAAATTAAATTAGATATATGTACATATAGATGTGTATATGTGCATTAATATTTTTAAGTTTAATATATTTTCTATTTTTAAATTTGTTGATGTACTTATTTATGGGGTACATGTGAAATTTATTACATGTGTAGAATGTGTAATGATCAAGTCAGGGTTATTAGGGTATCCATAATTATGATCAAAGTATTTATCATTTTTATGTGTTATATGTGTGTGAACATGTACATATATATCCACACATGAACACTTACTTTCTGTCTTAAACTTATCTTTGTTTTTATGGTGAGGTAATTGTGTCACTCAATTATCTACTAATTCATTCTTGAGATAACTAATCCATGGTTAGAGAAAAACAATCATAATTACTCAAACAGTTTTGAACAATCAATGCATTGGAATTCAAAATTGACAAAGTCAAAAGGAGCTCTAATAATTGTAATTAGGAGGAAGATATCAGTACATGCTGCACTACAAAATTCAAACCAGTTCAGTTATTGGTGGCACGTTACACCCGTAAGCAAATTAAAGAGCTTGTCGCAAGAGATTTGGAAAGCTAACTGCTCACAAGATATCCGTTGAATATTTGGCTTTCGTGGGATGAGGGCAGGTTGGTGAAGCTGATGCTGCCACTCTGGAAAATACATTTTTTTGCCAGTTATAGATAATCTTTCATAATTGGTATGAAATTAGTAACTCAGCTAAGCCAGGTGTTGGGTTATTTAACTGGTTGCTTTAAGCAGAAACTGCTTCGATATGCAAGACACTGTCTTGTTTAGCAAGTTGTTAATGCCCACATATTAAGCATCGTTCTTTTTTTATTAAGTGTATTTTAAGACAGAAGATGAGCAAGTATCACATTCTTCCGTATCCACGAAGCCACAAGTTTTTAAAATTTGAACTAAATACCTGCCAATTATGGATTAATCACTTTAACCTTCACAGCATTATTTTACTTTTAAAGAAAGAAAAACTTACCAAAGGTAAGTCTAACCTAGACCATATTATTGATAATAGTTAAAAATTCCTTAGTTTTAAATACTTTACCTGTATTATCTCATTTAATCTTTACAAACTTGAAAAATAATTGCTTTATTGATTTCATTTTAAAGATGATGAGAATAAAGTTTAGAGAAGCCAAGTGCTTTGCCCAATCTAAAAACTGAAGAAACCAACATTTAAAATGAGGTCTGGCTGACACCAATGTTTGTTCTTAATCGTTACCCTATGGTATTTTATTGAAGAGAGTCTAACTTTGATAACATGGAAGTTAACATTATATATACATAAATAATTGCTTAATTTAATGAACATTAATTGAGTATTTCAGATGCATGAAGCACAGGAACACAAAGAATATAGTGGTTTAAACATATACCCTTCTCACCAACCTATTTAAACTGTTATAAAAAATAGAAGAAGAGGAAATACCTCGAGACTCATTGTACAAGGCCAGCATTACCATGATACCAAAACCAGACAAAGACATCAAAAAATGAAAACTATAGACCAATATCTCTGATGAATATTGATGCAAAAATTCCCAACAAAATACTAGCAAACCAAATTCAGCAATACGTTAAAAAGATTACTCATCATGACCAAGTAGGGTTTATCCTAGTTATGCAAGGATGGTTCAACATACACAGATCAATAAATGGGATACATAATATCAACAGACTGCAGGACAAAAACCATATAAGCATTTTAATTGATGCTGAGAAAGCATTTGATAAAGTTCAGCATCCCTTCATGATGAAAACCTAAAAAAACTGGATACAGAAGGAACACATATCAATATAATAAAAGCCATATATATTAGTTTGTTTTCATGCTGCTGATAAAGTCATACCCGAGACTAGGCAATTTACAAAAGAAAGAGGTTTAATGTACCCACGGTTCCATGTGGCTGGAGGGAGCCTCACAATCATGGTGGAGGGTGAAAGGCATGTCTCACATGGTGGCAGACAAGAAAAGGAAACTTGTGCAGGAAAGCTTCACTTTATAAAACCATTGGATCAAAAGAGATGTATTCACAATCATGAGTATAGCATGGGAAAGCCCTGCCCCCATTATTCAATTACATCGCACCATGTCTCTCCCACAACACATGGGCATTGTGGGACCTACTATTCAAGATGATATTTTGGTGAGGACATAGCCAATCCGTATCATTCCACTTTGGCTGTTCCCAAATCTCAAGGCCTTACATTTCAAAACCAGTCATGCCTTCCCAACAGTCCCCCTAAGTCTCAACTCATTCCAGCATTAACTCAAAAGTCCATAGTCCAAAATCTCATTTGAGACAAGGAAAGTCCCTTCTGCCTATGAGACTGTAAAATCAAAAGCAAGTTAGTTACTTCCTAGATACAATGGGGGTGCAGGCATTGGATAAATATACCCATTCCAAATAGGAGAAATTGGCCAAAATAAAGGGGCTACAAGGCCCCCATGCAAGTTCAATATCCAGCAGGACAGTCAAATCTTAAAGTTCCAAAAAATGATCTCCTTTGACTCTATGTCTCACATCAGTTCATGCTGATGCAAGAGGTGGGTTCCCATGGTCTTGGGCAGCTCTACCCCTGTGGCTTTGCAAGGTACAGCCTCTGTCTCAGCTGCTTTTATGGGCTGGTATTGAGGATCTGCAGCTTTTCAGGTGCATGGTGCAAGCTGTTGGTGGATCTACCATTCTAGGATCTGGAAGACAGTGACCCTCTTCTCACAGTTCCACTAGGCAATATCCCAGTGGGAATTCTGTGTAGGGGAACACACCTCACATTTCCTTTCCACACTGCCCTAGCAGAAGTTCTCCATGAGCACCCTGCCCCTGAAGTAAGCTTCTGCCTGGACATACAGGCATTTTCGTATATCCTCTGAAATCCAGGCAGAGGTTCCTAATCAATTCTTGACTTCTGTGCACTTGCAGGCTCAACACCACATGGAAGCTGCCAAGGATTAGGCCTTGCACCCTCTGAAGTCATGAACCAAGCTGTACCTTGGCCCCTTTTAGTCATGGCTGGAGTGGCAGGGATGCAGGGCACTAAGTCCCTAGACTGCAGCAGAAGGACCCTGGGACCAGCCCATGAAATCATTTTTTCTTCCTAGGCCTCCAGGCCTGTGATGTAAGGGGCTGCTGTGAAGGTCTGTGACATGCCCTGGAGACATTTTCCCCATTGTCTCGGTGACTAATATTCAGCTTCTCCTTACTTATGCAAACTTCTGCAGCAGGCTTGAGTTTCTCCTCAAAAAATGGGATTTTCTTTTCTGTTACATTGTCAGGCTGCAAATTTTCTGAACTTTTATGCTCTGTTTCCCTTTTAGAACTGAATGCTTCTAACAGCACTCAAGTCACCTCTTGAATGCTTTGCTGCTTAAAAATTTCTTCTGTCAGATACCCTATATAATTTCTCTCAAGTTCAAAGTTCCACAGATCTCTAGGGCAGGGGCAAAATGCCGCCAGTCTCTTTGCTAAAACATAACCAGAGTCACCTTTGCTACAGTTCTCAACAAGTTCCTCATCTCTATCTGACACCACCTCAGCCTGCATTTCATTGTCCATATTATTGTTAGTATTTTGGTCAAGGCCATTCAACAAGTCTCTAGGGAGTTCCCAACATCCCCACATTTTCTTGTCTTCTTCTGAGCCCTCCAAACTGTTTAACCTCTGCATGTGACCCAGTTCCAAAGTTGCTTCCACATTTTCTGATCTTTTCAGCAACGCCCCACTCTGCGGATAGCAATTTACTGTATTACTCAGTTTTCATGCTGCTGATAAACACATACCTGAGACCGGGAAATTTACAAAAGAAAGAGATTTAATGGACTCAGAGTTCCATGTGAATGGAGAAGCCTCCCAATCATGGTGGAAGGCAAAAGTCATGTCTCTCATGGCAGCAGACAAGAGAACTTGGGCAGGGATACTCCCATTTATAAAACCATCAGATCTCATGAGACTTACTCATTATCAAAGAATAGGATGGGAAAGACACACCTCCATGATTCTATTACCTCCCACCAGGTCCCTCCCACAACAGTTAGGAATTGTAGGAGCTACAATTTAAGATGAGTTTGGGGTGGGGACATAGCCAAACCATATTACCACATATTGACAGACCCACAGGTAATATCACACTGAATAGGGAAAAACTGAAAACCTTTCCTGTAAGATCTAGAACACTACAAGAATACCCATTTTCACCACTGTTATGCAATATAGTCCCAGAAGTCTTAGCTAGAGCAATCAGACAAGAGAAATAAATAAAGTGCATCCAAATTGGAAGTCAAATTATCCTTGTTTGCAGGTGATGTAATCTTATATATGGAAAAACCTAAAGATGCCACCAAAAAATATAAAAACTGATTAGCAAATCAGTAAAGTTATAGGATACAAAATTAGCATTCAAAAATTAGTAGCATTTCTTATGCCAACAGTTAACAATCTGAAAAACAAATCAAGAAGTAATCCCATTTACAATAACCACAGACAAAAGTAATTACCTGGTAATTAACCAAAGAAATAAAAGATCTCAACAAACAAAACTAGAAAACACCAATGAAAGAAACTAAAAAGGGCACAAAAAATGGAGATATTCTATGTTCAATAATGTTAAAATGTCCATACTACTCAAAGCAATCTACAGATTTAATGCAATTCCTATCAAAATACTAATGACATTCCTCACAGAAATAAAGAAAAAAGTTCTAAAATTTACATAGAACCACAAAAGACCCAGAATAAGCAAAGCTTTCTTAAGCAAAAAGATCAAAACTGGAGGAATCACATTACCTGACTTCAAATTATACTACAGAGATATAGTAACTAAACATCATGGTATGGCATAAAGCAGACACAAGAGACACATAGACCATTGGAGCAGAATAGAGAACCCAGAAATAAATTGACACTCCTACAATGAACTTATTTTCTACAAAGATGCCAAGATCACACATTGAGTATAAGACAGTCTCTTTAATAAATAGACCTGGAAAAACTGGATATCCATATGCAGAAGAAGTAAAATTCATTAATATCTCTCACCTTACACAAAAATCAAATCAAAATGGATTACATACTTAAAGACCTCAAAATATGAAACTAATACCAAGAAAACTCTGGAGAAACTCTCCAGGACATTGGTCCTGGAAAAAATTTCTTGACTAATAATAGCCCATAAGCCCATGCAACCAAAGCAAAGATGGACAAATGGGATCACATCAAAATAAAAAGCTTCTGCACAGCAAAGGAAACAATCAATGAAATGAGACGACCCACAGAATGGGAGAAATTATTTGCAAAGTATCCATCTGAACAAGGGATGAATCACTAGAATACATAAGAAGCCCAAACAACTCTAGCAAATATTCTAATAATCTGATCAAAAAATGGGCAAAATATTTAAATAGGTATTTCTCAAAAGAAGACACACAAATGGAAAACAAGTATATGACATACTGCTCAACGTTATTGATCATCAGAGGAATGCAAATCAAAATTACCGTGAGATATCACCTCACCCTAGTTAAAATGGCTTTTATCCAAAAGTCAGGCAGTAACAAATGCTGGTGAGAATGTGGAGAAAAGGGAACCCTTGTACACTGTTGGCGGGAATGTAAATTAATATAACCACAATTGAGAACAGTTGGAGGTTCCTCAAAAACTAAAAATAAAGCTATCATATGATCCAGCAATCCCACTACTGGGCATGTAACCAAAGAAAGGAAATCAGTGTACCAAAGAGATACCTACACTCCCATGTTTGTTGCAGCGCTGTTTACAATAGCAGAGATTTGGAAGCAATGAAAGTGTCCTTTAACAGATGAATGGATAAAGAAAATGTGGTACATATACACAGCGGAGTTCTATTCAGCCAGAAAGAAATTCTGTCATTCACAACAATATAGATGGAACTAAAGGTTATTATGTTAAGTAAAATAAGCCAAGAACAAAGAAGATAAACATCATATGTTATCACATATTTGTGGAATCTAAAGAACCAAAACAATTGAATTTATGAAGATAGAGAATAGAATAAAGGGTAGTATCGTTTTGTGGGTAGGGGGAGGTAGGGATGGTTAGTGTACAAGATAATTAGAATGAATAAGACCTAGTATTTGATAGCATAACAGGGGGACTATAGTCAATTACAATTTAATTGCACATTTAAAAATAACTATATATAATCCAAAATATAATTGGATTGTGTCTAAGACAAAAGATAAATGTTTGATGGGATGGAAACCCATCAAACATTTTCATGATGTGATTATTATATATTACATGCCTATAACAAAATATGTTATGTACCCTGTAACTATATATCTACTATGTACCCACAAATATTAAAAAGGAGCTTAAAAAGATATGCCCTTTCTTTAAATAACATAGACTATATAGTACAAGAGATTAGATGTCTCCAAATATAACTATGATTTTGAATGCTAAATATAGGATACATAGGAAAAAGAGTGAGATTTCGGGAAAAAACTTCTATGCATAGGTTTAAGTAAGGAGTTTGTATAATTAAAAAAGTAAACCCAGAGATAGCATGTACTAAAGTACCTCTGTTTGGAATTTTTCATGAGTGTGTGTGTGTGTATAATGTAAGTCTCTTTCGCTGGTGAATTTTTTCTGATATTTTGTTGTTGTTAAACAGAGTACTTGGTTTTCCTCCAAGAATATTGCCACTTGATTGCTACTCTCGTTACCAATTTTATTGATTATATTTCTTAAAGGCTACCTAACTATGAATGTCTTTCTTTTAGCAAGTCATGGATGAATGCTTCTACAGCACATAATGAGATACAATAAATTCCATTGGTTTACCTTTCTTTTTGAAGTGTAGCCACAGTAGAAATGTTTATTGTATGGATAAACAAAGTCCACTGGGAATAGTAAAGGAATTGAAATGTACCTCTAGTTTTCAAAATTCCTTAAATTGAATTTTTGATTTGCATATTTTGAGGCCTGTATTGCATGATTGAAAGGATAAGGCCATGTCAAAGTTGATTTTGAGATCTCTTTTCATCCCAGCCGGTGGACTTTATATATTGTGATTGGAAGGCCTCTGGAAAGACCTTTCTACTTACAAAATGTCCCTAAGTTCTCTAGGTTGCTGAAATCCTTTAACAACATTCATCCATATAAAATAAGCATTGCCTTTGAATATAACATCTTTTAAAATGCAAGATTTTTCTGAAGAACATCTCAACTGAAATCCTTCTCATTTAGAGTCAGCAAACTGTTACTGAAAGTTTACATGTTTTTATGACCACTGTGTGTGTGTGTGTGTCTCTAAAATCAAGCATTGTTTCTGTTATTTTTAATCCACTTTTGTTCTGTAGAACCTTGTTATGACTAGTAAATAATTTTTGACTTTCTTCAAATTCTATTGAATTCAACCAATATATTATCTTAATACAATATCTGAAACAAAATAGGACCATAGTTACATAAATAAGAATTAATTCTAGATAGGATAAGGGCTGGATACGATAGTTTTGGGAGGCCTAATGACATTGGATATTGATCACAACAGTAAATGACCACAACGGTAACTAGAGCTTATTAGGATTCCCTGAAAGATAATTAGATAATAGAGAAAACTAGTAGTACTAAGATTCTATTGAATCACTCTAAACCCCAATTCAAAGAGCCACATAACATAAAACCCATTAATTACCTACTATGTACTTCCATATTAATTCATTTCTCATTAATCATTTTGAAGCCTAGCAAAAGGATCAATCTGAGCCTGATGATCCTTAATTTTTTCTATTTTTATCTGTATGTTAGCAATGCAAATAATACATGAAATAATGCCCACACAGCTTGGACTCTGCAGCTCTCTACCTAGCCCAATAGAACCACCATCAGTGTGAGGAAGAAAATATTCTAGACTAGCTGTAGAATTTTCAGCAATAGTGGAAATGTTCCATAACCTATGCTACCCAATATGGTAGCCACTTGTTACATGTGGCTATGGAACATTTGATATATGGGTAGTGTGAATAAGGAAGGGAATTTTAAGTTAGATTTAATTTCAATTTATTTAAGTTTAAATAGCCACATGTGCTTAATGGCTACTTTATTGAAAAATATAGTTCTAGGTAGAGGTAGAAATAGGTACAGAAAAAAAGAGGCATGTGTATTTGGAAAGCAGACAGTAATTTGAAAATGCTAGAGTATAGAGGAAGAATGAGTATGTCTGAAGATGAAGTTGCACAATAAATTAAGGTAAGGTGTAAAAGACTTTCCAATGGTAAGCCAAGTTATAAGCTTGGCCAAAGGCATTAAAGCCTCAGAGTGACATAATAAAATACCTGTGTTTTAGGGCATTCTCCTTGGCATATTAATGATAAATGGTAGGAAACAGGGAGTGTATATTAAATTAATGTTACCAAGAAATAAGTTAAATACAATATTATAAATTGTAATAATAGCAGTGGATGGAGTAAAATAGTTCAAAATATTGTAAAGATAGAATTCAGTTGACACTACTTATGACTGATTTTGTATGTACAAGGAGGCTGGAGAGGAGATAGTGTATAGTCATGAAGATAATTTGGGGATTACTAGCTTAGGTAACATATGATAATGATGTGAAAGCTGGAGGAAAATCAATTTTGAGAGAGTATGTCAGTTGGCTATTCCAATAATGCTTCGTAACAACCAACAGGCAACTCAGTGGCTTAAAACACCCATTTGCTACTATTGACCTAAGTTTACAGGTTGAATGGGCTTTGACCAAGCAATAATCAGTGGTATTACTTGGGGGTATTTATATGGTCTTAAAATGTGTTGGGCTAATTTGGGATATTCTCAACTTGGTTGACTATCTCTGTTTCATATATCTCAACCCCTATCTGGCAAGCTTGAGCATATTCTAATTGGAAGCCAAGAGTAGAGGAAGCATAAACATTAAGGAGTTTTTAACCATAGGTCTGTTGCTAGTTTGCTAGTGGTCTATTGGCTAGAACAACTCACGGGGCCAAACCCAAAGTCCAGGTAGGAGGGCAATACAAAAGGCATAAATAGAGGAATACATGAAAGATTGGAGCCTAACCAAATCTCTTTTCCATAATCTTTCTTCTGGCCACAGTTATTACATCTCTTCCATGTGCTTAATTGCGTTTACTGCTATCCTCTTCCCCTTCAATGATCCATATGATCATTGATCATTGCACTGGACTTAGAGTTTAGAAACTCATGATTTAAACGAGGTCCAGATATAGCTTCTCTTTATCCAAGGATCTATAAACTAAAAAGACAAGTTAACTATTCTCCCAACTATTCACACACTCATAAGATAACGAAAGAAAGACAAAATAACTGCAATAGCCCCTCCCACTTAAAAAGTAGAAGGCTGAGAGGCACACAATCTTTAATAAAGGTTCTGATCATTCTCAGCACACTGACACAGGAACAGAAAACCAAACACTGCATGTTCTCACTCATAAGCGGGAGTTGAACAATGAGAACACATGGACACAGAGAGGGAAACGTCACACCCCAGGGCCTGTCAGTGGTGGGGGGCAAGGGGAGGGATAGCATTAAGAGAAACACCTAATGCATGCTGGGCTTAAAACCTAGATGACAGGTTGAGGGGTGCAGCAAACCACCATGGCAAATGTATACCTATGTAACAAACCTGCAAGTTCTGCACATGTATCCCAGAACTTAGAGTACAATTTAAATGAAGATTCTAGCATCCAGTTAGAACCATGTTACAAATTTTCAATACCCTAGATTTGAGAGGGGGTTCGAAGTGGCTCCCTAGACTGTTATTCTTTATTCTTCCATGGGAGTGAACTATCTGTTCCAATGTTCCTCACGGCTCATGGCTGCACACTTGTTCATTGCCCACATTTTTTTCACGTCTTTAAAGGTCATTAGAAAATACATCTTTTTGGCTACTTTCTCAGGCTGCTTCTTATTCATGTTAAGGTATGGATTCCAAAACCTTTGTAGATTTTGAAATATATAGATTTATTTTACTCAAGGCTAATGGCATTTTCACCAATATTGCTATTCCAAAATTTGCATAGGTTCCCTGTGAGTTGGGTATGATTCCTTTCCATGCTTAGAGTGTCACATCAAGGCTTGTTCTTGGAGACATGTCTCCTCTCTAGACTTATTCATTAATATTTTGGGTGGGATGATGCCTTTAGTATTCTAAGAAGTCCTTTTGACTAGTTTGGAGTGTCACTCTTGATTTGACCTTTGCCTCCAAGTATAATACTTTGAGAAATATTTTCCCAGTGGAGAATTTGGAGATGAGGAACAGTTTTATGGTACGACCTGGAAACTGTTGACCCTTCTGTCTCACATACAACTTTATAAAAGCCAGATGACACTTTCTACTTTCTGCCTGAAAAACTTGTTGTTCAATTCCATAATTTTGTCAGATGCCTGTAATATCATCTAACTCACTGTAGGTGACAATTATCCCAATTTTTTTTTTTACCACAATAACAACATTTTTAGCATCTTCCTCAGTGCTTTTTTTTTTTTTTTTGGAGACGGAGTCTCGCTCTGTCGCCCAGGCTGGAGCACAGTGGCCAGATCTCAGCTCACTGCAAGTTCCGCCTCCCGGATTCACGCCATTCTCCTGCCTCAGCCTCCCGAGTAGCTGTAGCTGGGACTACAGGCGCCCGCCACCACGCCCGGCTAATTTTTTGTATTTTTTAGTAGAGTCGGGGTTTCACCATGTTAGCCAGGATGGTCTTGATCTCCTGACCTCGTGATCCGCCCATCTCAGCCTCCCAAAGTGCTGGGATTACAGGCTTGAGCCACCGCGCCCAGCCTCCTCAGTGCTTTTCTAGTCTTTGTTCAATGTCCATTCCAAAAGCCAATGCAATGTAGTATTTGTTTATGTTATGAAAGCACTCTATGTCCAATGACAATTTCTGTGTCAATGAGCTCCTACTTCAATAATACTTCATGTCAAACTCAAATTCTTTAGTGATAATGTCAAACTCAAATTCTTTAGCGATAATGATTTACTTATGCTCAGAAATCCATAAATGATTTTGGTATGGCTTGTCTGGGCATTTCTCCTGGTCTCAGTTTGGGACACATTAACAGATTTTGTGGTTTTCTTGCTTTGGGCTGACATAGGATACTCTTCCTAGGACAAAAGTCTTTAGTCTATGTTTTCAGCCTCCTATAGGGTAGACCTGGGCATTTGTCTCAGAATTCAAGAATGGAAGAAGAAATGTGCAAACATCTTTTCAAGCCTCTCCTTACATAATTTGTTTTTGTCCCATTGGTCAAAGAAAGTCATACAGCTGAGTCCAAAGTTAGCGTGGGAGAGCTTTTTCAAATGCATTGGTGCATGAAAGTATGGGAAACTGGGTATATCAATTCAGTTTACCACCGAGAGCATGTAATGATTTTGGTCGTGGAGTAGAGATGAGACAAAAAAGGTCAAGACCATATAATTACGGTTCCCCTATTCTGGGCTCAAAAGCCTATATCTTTTCTGAAGAAATGAGAAAATAGTAAATAATTTTAAGCAGAGGATCAGCATAATACTTTTGTTTTTTCCCATAAAGATAACTCTGCAACACTGTGTAGGGATTAGACAGATTATGGCTTGAAAGCAAGGAGACAAGTTAAGAGAATATTCTCCTAATTCAAGTTATAAATCATAAATATCTGATAAATTAATAATAGAAGGTACAGAGAAAACACTGCAGGATATCTGAGTGAGGGAGAGAGAGAATCATTTTTGAAATCAGTACATTTTCTTACAAACTCAAGAGAAATGAATAGGAAAAATAATTATGTCACTAGTCCAAGGATACAGTTGACTTTTTATATTAAAATTAATTCCCAATTCCTTTATTTAAACGTATAATTCATATTTAAGAAGTCTTGATGTCTCCTCCAGACTCACCATCTCAGCCTCAGGTAATTTAACATAAGAAATTTGGTGACACCCTCAAATAAAGCTAACACAGAGCTTGAAATAAATGACACTGTGGCATTTTGGGTGTTCTGGACAAGAGTACTTCTGAGCTTTGATTATTAATTTTACTTTCTACAGTTAAATCATCCTTTAAAATGTGGAGTAGATCCAGCAGTATGCCAAAGCTGGCTTATACTGACCTTAAATTATTGTTTCTGTTGTTTTTGGGCTGTTTATATCAGAAACAAAATAAAAAGCACCCTTTTCTTTTAGCAGAAAGCATTGTAGGCGTTAAATGAAATGGTCATTTGTCTCACTGAAGTTGACCTGACAAGCCTGGAGTGGTTTTCTTTCTCTATGGTGAGAGTATTAAAGGGTGTTTGCCAAATTGCAATTGCAAGAAAACAGTACTGCAAATAAAGAATATCATGAGGTATTTGTTTTTGAAATAGTTCTAGTAAAATAAATACACACACACACACACACACACATAATATGTTTTTTGTTCAGAATTTTATCTAGTCTTTTAAAACTATATTGGGAAATGTGTGGTTGGGAGATAAAAAGGAACTAATCTCTGTTGGACGTGATTTTGGTATCAAAATACTTCAAGAAAAAGGAAGCCTGGTTGAATGTCAATATATTGAACAAGGACCTCTTTAAAATTAAGTCTAAAAAAAATTCCCAAACTTTTTTAAAAAAGCAAAGATGAACTTTTAAAAATATTAGAAGGGGAAACTCATCATATGTAGTGCAAGAACATACCTCGGGTTGCTATGGTAAAATTTTTTGTAGGCATATTTGTGGTATCTTTGCTACAGAATTAGTTTAGGTTGTGCTTGTGTATCTACTGTTGTAAACTATACATTCAGATTTACCTATCCTACTCAAAAAACATTTTTATGAAAATCCCCACCCCAGAACATAACAGGCAACTTTTACCTTGTTGTCTAACAATGAGATATCCAAAGACTGATTGACCAAACTGAATCAATAGCACTAACATTTCAATTAATTAGATAAATAAATATCTACTATGATTATCTACTATGACTACTACTACTTATTTATGTTAAGGATTTTGGGATCCATTTCTTTTTATGTTTGCTTTTCATTTTGTATTTTGTCTGCTTCTTTTATAGTGTCACCTGCAAATAAAGTGTGTAACAGGAACTGACCTGAATATCCAATGATTAGGTTCCTCACCACACAGGAACTTACAGGGCCAGGCAAGGATTGTCATTGCTGTATGTCCATGGAGAGAGGAGCAAGGGAGAACTGGGAGGCGACTGTCTCTCATGTTAGGTGTTTCTGTTTCCCGGGCATTTGACTTTTCCTGATTGGTTATAAGCCTCGGAAAACTGAGTTTCTCAACTCTGGAAAGGAGTAACTTCCTTCAATTTTATCTTGGAGTAAAGTGAGGCTTAGAGGCCTGACACCTGTGCCTATTTTTAGGGAACCAATCTAGATGAGAAGCCTCTAGACATTCTCTAGAGTGAGTCTAGAGAATCTGACATAATCCCACAAGCTCTTGGCCTTCATGCTACATTTTAAAATCATATTGGAAAGAGAAAATATAGTGCCAACAAAGGGAAAAAAGGCAATCGATATTATCTGGTTTAGTCAGTTCAGACTGCTATAACAAATTACCATAGACTGGTGGCTTAAAAAATTTATTTCTCACAGTTCTGAGGCTGGAAAGCTGAGATCAGGGTGCCGGCATGGTTGAGTTTTAGTGAGGGTCCTCTTCCATGTTGCAGACAGCTGATTTCTCCTTGCATCGTCACATGGTAGAAAGATGATGAGCTAATTCTCTGCCCTCCCCTTATAAGGCCACCAATCTCATTCATGCAGACTTCACCCTACGATCTAATTACCTTTCAAGAGCTCCACCTCCAAATATCATCACACTGGAAATTAGATTTTAACATGAATTTTGAGGGTACACAAACATTCAATTTGTAATATTATTATGAAATAGTCATATGATGGGTTAAAAATGGGTACCGATTCTTTGTATCCCCTGCTATCAAGAGTGAAAGTTTCTTTCAAGAGTTTCCTGAATGTGGACTGGTCTTATTTTCTGCTTTGACTAATAGAATGAAGCAGAAAGTGATTAATTAGGGAGTTCCAAGATGATTCCTCAAGAGAACGTGCAGCTTCTGCTCTCATTCTCTTGGAATGCCGTTGTCATATAAAAAGTCCCAGGCAGGGCTGCCACAGATACATGGTCCAATTCACAGCTGACACCAATCATCTGCAGATTTATGAATGAGGCCATCTTAGGCCTTCAGTCCCAGTTAAACCACCAGATAGATAAAATCACATGAGTGACCGGAAGGGAGACCACAGTTAAGACCAAATTGTGAACCTGAAGAACAGTGAGCAAATAGGGTTTTGTTTGTTGGTTTTGAGAGAGGGTTTCACTCTGTCACCTAGGCTGAAGTGCAATGGAGCAAACAGGGCTCACTGCAACTTCTGCCTACAGGGCTCAAGCAATTCTCCCACCTCAGCCCCCCAAGTAGCTGGAACTGTAAATGTGTGCCACCATGCCAGGCTAATTTTTGTATTTTTTTGTAGAGACGGTTTCACCATGTTGCCCAGGCTGCTCTCAGACTCTTGAGCTCAGGCAATCCACCCGCCTCAGCCTCCCAGAGTTTACAGGTGTGACCCACTGCACCTGGCTAAAATAGTTTTTTTTAAGTCACTAAATTTAGGGGTAGTTTGTTATGCAGCAATAGGAGACTGATAGAGGTTTAGCCCTTTAATCGTTAGCTCTAAGAAAGGGAGAGATAAAAGAGAAAACCACATCCTGTGCAGAGACAGTGTATGTAACCTTGTCTAGCAAGGACCACAGGCCAATTAGTGTTTCCAAATTTGAACAATCCAAACAACTTATCTTTTCTGGGATGATGATGGGAGAAGGTAAAGGATAAGAATGCCAGGAAAGACAAAAACCTTTCTTCCTGGCCTTGACGGATTTTTGTGTCCCTTTCTGGACTGTTACCTGCTTAAGGGTCGATCATTTTCTTATTTTCTTTATTTTTTATATTCTTTATTTTTTGCATTCTTTATTTTTATATTATTTATTTTTTTGTTTGTTTGTTTTTTATTTTTTGAGACAGTGTCTCGCTCTGTCGCCCATGCTGGAGTGCAGTGGCACGATCTGGGCTCACTCCAACCTCTACCTCCTGGGTTCAAGCTATTCTCGTGCCTCAGTCTCCCAAGGAGCTGAGATTACAGGCACACGCCACCATGCCTGGCTATTTTTTGCCTTTTTAGTAGAGACAGGGTTTCACCATATTGGCCAAACTGGTCTTGAACTCCTGACTTCAAGTGATCCACCAGCCTTGGCCTCCCAAAGTGCTGGGATTACAGTTGTGAGCCACTGCGCCTAGCCAAGTGTCAATCATTTCCTTATTTAATTTATATTTTAAAAATACATATTCCTATGGATTGCATAAAATATACCCTAAAATAATTGTATTAATTTTCATTTCAACCTTATAGCTCAGAAGTTCAAGAATTGGTATTCTTTCTGCTGTAATTTACTTTGAAAAAAGTGAATGAGCTTAACCAAGAACACATAGCTAATGATTGGCATAGTCAAAACTCTTATGGGACCTTTGATTTTTTTCCCCTAGTGTCAGGTATTAATATATTATTTGCTACAAATTTAAATATATGACTCTGAAATAATGGACAATGTTATAAATTAGTGACTTAAGATGATTAAATTACTGACTTAAAACATTCCATCTGAGAATTAACCATGGGGTTGCCAGTGTAGGAGGCTGATACTGCCATAGTCATAAACAGAGCCAGATCTGGATTCACATATATTCCAATACAAATCACAGCTTTGCATATTCCATTTAGTGTAATTTTCAGTAAGATTACCTGTCTGGGCCTCTGTTCTAACACGCATATTAGAGAAATTAACAATATCTACCCTATAAAATAATAAGAATTTAATAAGATAAAATCTACAAAATACTTAACACACCTATAAATATAACAAATATGTACCTAATGTTTGTCAGGTTCCAGACACTGTTCAAGCACTTTACCTCTATTAATGCACATAATCTTTATTTTATTTTATTTTGAGACGGAGTCTCTCTCTGTCACCCAGGCTAGAGTGCAGTGGCGCACTCTCGGTTCACCGCAACCTCTGCCTCTCAGGTTCAGGTGATTCTTCTGGCTCAGCCTCCCAAGTAGCTGGGATTACAGGCATGTGCCAACAAGCCTGGCTTATTTTTTGTATTTCTAATAGAGTCGGTGTTCCACCGTGTTAGCCAGGATGGTCTAGATCTCCTGACCTCATGATCCGCCTGCCTTGGCCTCCCAAAGTGTTGGGATTACAGGTGTGAGCCACTGCGCCCAGCCAATGAGATAGTCTTTACATGAGCACCATGTGGTAGGTTCTATTGTTATTCTACTTGTTTCACAAATAAGAAAAGTGAAGCAAAGAGAAAAGTTAAGTAACTTAACTGAGATCACACCGGACTTCCTCCTAACATTTGTGTGGCTGAGGGCAAGAATATAAATGATAGCCTTCGTATTCTGTGTCTAAAAAAAAAGAAAAAAAAGAAAAGAAAAAGAAAAATAGCAGTGTATCATGAACTATATATTCATATAAAATTTGCATTTATATTTATTTAAATCCTGTTTAAAAGGAAGGAGTGGCCATATGGACATAGTTCAGGAAATTTTAAGTGCTGTACTGAAATTGTCTCAGTCATAAGACAAGGGAAAATGATGTATACAATTGGTTGACAAAAATGTCAGAAGTGTGGAGATATTTAAATTTTATAATTGAAGTGGCTCCTTCTGACTGGCCCATATATTCTCATGCAGGGATTAGCAGCTCTTTTCCCTAGGGTCAGTCTTACAACTAAGAAGCCAAACACAAATGGATACTTGCTTTCTGCAGCCTGAGTACGGTGAAAAAATCTGCTGGGACAAGGCAAGACAAGGATCAGAGTCTGGCCCTGGCCAATGTTGCATTTAGGATGCAATTGGATCCACCTACACCTGGGATAGAAATTGACCAGGATAAACTCGTGGTGAGCAGGCTCTCCTCTCCAGCACCTCACTTTTGTATCTTAGGATTTCCAGGTCTTTCTATTTACCACTGAGAACTACATCAGATGGGCATAGCATGGGAAGTGGTATTGTTATCAGAGAAACTTGGGCTGCCTAGGCCCCACTTAGGAAGATTTGGGACATCCATCTTTAAATAAGTTTCCTTGGTATAAAGCATATTTCATTTGATTTTCTTAGGGGCGGCAGTTTTGATTTCTTCACCCTGCCTCTACCTATCCTTGCCCACATTTCTTGTTAGCCTGAGAGTATCTGATTTGTGAAACCCGGTTTGGCTTTTACCTCTTTCTTCCATGTCTTCCCTCCACTTATAAAATTTCAAAACATGTCCTTAGGAGGCCGAAAAAAAAATTTTTGCGTTTCAGTTTTTGTGATTTGAGGGGCCCTCTAGACATACAGCCCAGAACACAGGCCCTTTCAGCCTAATCTAAAGGCAAAACTGGATCAAAATGGAATAATCACAGAAATAGCTTCTGAACTCCTATGATCAGGTTCCAGAGCTGTGCTCTTAAATACTGCACTGTACTACCCCTCAGCAACACTATCCAAAAACAATCTTGGTTTAAAGGGACTTGTTCTATATGGAATGCCTTTGAGAAAGCCTTGTGAGGGTTCTTTTTTTTTTTTTTTTTTTTTTTTTTTTTGAGACTGAGTCTCGCTCTGTGGCACAGGCTGCTAGAGTGTTGTGGTGCAATTTCGGCTCACTGCAAGCTCTGGTTCCCAAGTTCACACTATTGTCCTGCCTCAGCCCCCCAGGAAGCTGGGACGACAGGCGCCCGCCACCACGCCTGGCTAATTTTTTGTATTTTTTGGTAGAGACGGGGTTTCACCATGTTAGCCAGGTTGGTCTCGATCTCCTGACCTCGTGATCCACCTGTCTTGGCCTCCCAAAGTGCTGGGATTACAGGCATGAGCCACTGCACCTGGCCTATTGTGAGGATTCTTAATCTGTGATAGGACACAGCAGTCTCATTACACTGTGGTCAGGTTGCATATAAGAATATATCTGAAAAATTTTTTTCATTAAATCTCTGGCATGATTGCATTGCTATTTAAATTGCAATTTGAAAATGAAATAGTACTTTTATTTTTAGTCATTAAAATCGTGCCAAAAACTGATGTGGAAAGGATTTACTATTCCATGAGTGACAAGAGGGGACTGATTTAGTAATTACATAATTTGTGTTTTCACATCTAAACCCTCTCTCTCAGGCTTCCTAGACTATACTAGATGTGAAGCTGTTAATCAATTGTATCTTTAAAAAAAATTACAACACTCATTCTACTTTTCTACAAATAATTCATAGTCATGGTACAATTGGCATCCCATAGCGATATCTAGTAGTATGTACTTATTGTTGAATGTTAGAGAGCTTTAAAAATAACTAAAATGTACCATGAAAGTAAATTAGTAGAACCCTTGTTGTGATTCTGAATTCTTGATTGACTTTTATCATCTTTGTTTGTTCATTCACCACAGGGAGAAGAGCCTACCATCACCCTGAAATTAACAGTGTTCAACCCTATTAAATAACACTTAAAGAGTTATCAATTCTAAGTGTTACACTAATGCCATTTTCTGACTGAAACCTTATAATTCATTTCCTTTGAAACTGAAAAGAATAATGATCTTCTCCTCTTATAATAATCTCAAATCTGCATTTACATAAGCAATCATTTTATTTCAGATTTTTAAAATCTTTTTTTTTTTGGCTGCTATGCGATAAGATTATATCTTATAATTTTACCTGAAATGTAAAAATCCAACTGTAGTCTTTCTGATTCTACAGTTTGGAGCTTATTATAGTTTAAGATTAATGAATTTATTTTATGTTTTCTTTAACCGTGTGTGGAAAGAGAAAAAACAAACAATATTTCTATGATTGAATTATAGCCCCAGCTATGCATGACTATATTGGGTAAGCTACTGGTTCACAGAATCTCTTATTGCTCCAAAATATTTTAACAATATTATGGAGCTTTAGAGAATAAACATGGGATCCATGGAGAATAGACCTACCTTTCAACAGACATAGATGTAAAAATGTAACAACAGCAGCTAACATTTATTGAGTTCTTGCTCTATGCCAGGCATTGTTCAAAGTGCTTTATGTACACTGTCTGATCTAATTATATAATAACTCATGCCAGGTTTTGGTGGATATTGGAAACCCACGCTGGACTGCTTATTCTTGGGATTTTATTTCTACTTAACATCCTGAAGGAAGGGGCAGAGTGGGTTATCTGTAATTGCCCTTTTAAACACTAGCAAGGAAAATGAAATCTTTCTGTCTTTCACATCATGCAGAGAATGTATAGGGAGAAGAGTATCCCGGCCCGCGGGATCGTCACTGCAGGCCCTGGAAGAGGGGGTGGGAATTTGGGGGACAAGAGATACGAGAAATGAAGACAAGACAGTGCTCTGATCAAGTCTCTCTTTAATGGCGGTAATGCAGTGCCTTATATACACTTGGAGGGGAAGGGGTTGGGCCAGAGGCAGAGATGATCTCATCACGGAGGGTGTGACCAAATAGGTATTGGTTTCTCTGGTCGAACGTCATGTGGCGCCTGCGCTGTCAGGTAGCAATTTTCGCGGGAGCGGGAAAAATAGGTGAAGAAGAAGCAGGAAGAGCGCCATCTTTTATGAGGTATTAATACAGGGGAAAAGGCAAAGATAGGGAGGAGGTGCAAGGTGGAAATGAACAAAGCTCAGGCATTTTTAATCGTCAATTATTATTCGCTATGGCCGGGGCATGCAGCTCCGGACAGAAGAGGTAACTGGATTGTTATTGAGAAAAATCTAACCTCTATTACCAAGATGTTCTTATACATAAACATTGAATTTAAATGTCATGTTTATCTCTATTCTCTCTTTTGACTTTATTCAATAACTTTTCTAAAGAAAATTGCAGTCATAAAATGATAGTAATTCATATTCTGATTACAGTAGAGATAAATTATACATTATTTTTAAATGGAAGAATTATTATATGTATTATGATACTTAATATTAAAGAAATATTACTTAGATATGAAAAATGCTCACAGCATCAAAACATATTAACTATAAATACTAAGGGAAAAGTCTAAAATGTAAATCACATGAACATTGAACAATATAAAATACTTTTGTGTGACACAAATAGAAGGATAACAGTAAAATTAGAATAGTTTTTATTTAAGGAACTTTGGGTAAATTGATTTCTTTAAGAATTTACTTAAAAATTAAGATGTGAAGGAAGACTTATTTAAAAACAATAATATTTGTAAAGCAATTTACTCTTTTCTATGTTTACTAAAAGGAAGAGAAATTGTTTCAAACCAAAAGTAATTTCAAGTAAACAATACACAGTGGTTTTATTCATTTAAATATAAAATATGATATTTTATGTGTCACCTGCCATAGTCCATCAATCAAACAAATTATCCTTGGAACTTCTAAGGCTATTAGCGCTGAGGAACACATAACTATCTCCTTATAATACTTTTAGCTTAAATTGGAATTTTCACTGCCCAGAGTACAATATAATCTAGAACATCTTTTTCCTAGTAAAAGCTCCTATTCAGTCTGAATTATTTCAGGATATAGTCAGTGATTTCCTTAATCAATCCAGAACTGTCCATCTTTGTTGGTTGTAGCACTCTTTGGTTGCCTTATAATTGTATAAATACACCACCTTAGAACTTACATACATTTTATGAGAAAATATGGTATTCTTCTAGGAAAACAAACTAGAACAAATAATATTCTGGCACAACTATGAGGCACAGGAATATTTCTTAAAAAAAAAAAATAGCAAATCAAAGTTTGCTGCTCAAACATCACCTCAAGGAGTGGCTCAACTGGGACAGTAAACAGCCTGTGTTTCCAGCACCTCCACCCACAGTAGTTATGAAACATTTGGAAATCAACACAGATTTGAAGGAGCCAAAAGTACGCAGTGCCCTATATATCTGCAGTTGCAAAAATACTGCCCGAGTATTTGAGACTTTGGCAAATTTACCCTTCATTCCACAAGGTGGGGTTGTTTCAATATGAAAGAAAAGAGCAAGAGGCTCCTACTGAGACATGCTCTTGCCCTATTTCCAAATAAGAAAATATTATTATTTTGCTATTACAGAGGGAAAAAAGACAGAATTTTGTAAATCTATGAGAGAAATGTTCTTGGTGCACTTTTTTGTTTTTCTTAATTCTAAACAATGCTTTATACAAGCATACATTTGAAAGAAAGATTCTGCTGCTTTATTCGATAATTAATATGAGTAACTAAACAGTTTGCTAATTCAACAAATACTTATCATCTCTTCTGTACCAGGCAGTGCTCCATGGCCTGAATATAGAGAACTGAACAAATTAGTAAAAACAAACAAACAAAAAACTAACACAACAAAACTGTTTGTGGAGCTTCTATTCTATCAAGGCTATGGAAGGTGTGGAAGAGGCTGCTGAGATGAAGATGGAACATACAAATATAGTATATAAGCCCATATAATAGTGTATTAGATAATAATACATTCTAGGTAGAAAACAAAAAGCATGGAGGATACCCAGGCTGGGCGTGCAATTGGGTTAACAATTTAATAATCTGATCTCTGAGACTTCTCTGAAAAAGTAATATAGTTTGTTAATGAATTAAATGTTGGCGTAAGAGAAATAAACAATGAATGAGTTTCAGACTTATATTGTCAGATTTTTCCTGGTCCATAAAAAAATGCCCCTAGATAAAATTTATGTTTTGGACCTTCTATGTCTTGCTCAGAGGCATTCTACTTGGTAGTTTTGTGATGCTGGGCAAGGTCCTAATGTAATCACATGTTTTGATTCCTTCATCTGCAAAATGTGGACAATATTAGTATCAAACATATAAATATAAGCATGAAATGAGTTAATATATGCTAAATGGTTATATCATGCCATTATATGCTATTATTTTTTCTTGAATTGCATTCTCAAAATCAGGATCTGCAACCCAGATCTCTCAATCTGTTATTCTAAAATGCCTCTCTTATATGCTATAACATATTAGAAAATAAACCAAAGTAAAAAGGAAGGAAGACTGTTTAGACTGCATCTTGATAGCAGGAAACCAATTCAAAAGTGGAGGTGTGGGGAAGAAATAAGAAGAAACAAATTGGTGGCATGAACAACTGATTCTACTTGTTTCTCTATCACTGAGTTGTGTTTTCTCTTAATTTCTTGATTGAGACTGACAAAGATTCCCATGAATCCTGATCTTGCTAGCAATTGGGCAGCATCTCTGAGAACTCAGTTCCATACTTGACATGGCAATATTATGTGGCAGTCAGAAACTGATGTAACTTTCTGGTGCCGCTGTGATAACAGCCCAAGTAGCAATAGAAGATAGAGGATATATTGAAACATGAAGTTGGTCTGTGGATTGTGGGCCAAGAGTGGCAAGACTTTTCCTCATCACTACTCCCTGACCTTTCTTCTACTGAATATTGCTTTCACCACTTGTTAGTTTCACTAATTAGATTGATTTCTACTACTGGAACTGGCAAAGGTTCACGTGTTTCAAATTGAAGAAACTGGAAGAGACACAGATTGAGTGCTGGTGAAACTGGTTCAATTAACTTGGGTGTTTGAGTACCTGTTATGTGACTTGGCTATCCGAGTATCTGTTACGTGACTCAGATGTTTGAGTACCTATCGCATGAAACAGACCATTAGATAGTAGAGGAAATAATGTTTTCAAAGATAGGAAAATTAGATGTTTACATAATGACAATATGGAACACCATAAAATAATTTCCATAAAAACCAAGTTATATGTGGTATGCTTTAAAGGAATGAAAAATCATGTCTAACATGGGATCATGTGAGGCATTATGGAGAAAGTGTGTTTGAAATGGGTCTTGAAGAATAAGGATACAGTCTAGGCAGATAGACAGAGAAGGTACTGAGCTCATCCCTAATCCTCATCTTGGTATTTGTGGGTTTTGGGGAATAAATAGAAGTTGAAATATCTGGGATGCAAGATTGTTAGAAAACATGCCGAGTTCACGTTTCAATGTCACAGTTGTAGACAAGTTTACATTTGAATAAAGTTCAAATGATAAACTTTTACAAAGATTTTTATTAGTGAAGTTATTTTTCATATTATTGCATATTTTATAGACCTTCCTCATCAAAACTTTGCTTTGTTAAAATTACACATGTGTCATAATAGCCCGCATGACTATTATTGAGGGAAAATGTGTGTCTGCAATCAAAATCTTTGCTCACAGTTTGTTTGGAGAAAGAATTCCTCAGAGGTCACAAGTAACAAACTTATTGCCTTTACACATGCAAACTGATTTTGATTTGAAAGCCCTTTGCAAGGTCTGGAAACTCTGACATTTTGTTTGTAATAATATTGATCAATTTCAGAAAGATAAATTCTAACATTCAGTATCAATACGTGAAGTCTTCCCAGAAAATATAAGGAAAGAACATAATTCTAGCTTTCTGAATGTACAGGAATTAGAATGAAAATGCTCAAAAACATCTTTGAATTTAGAAAATGTGACATATTACTAAAGACTCAGAATGAAGGCCAGATCCCAGAGGGTGTTATAAACACGATCAAGAGAAGCAAACTGATGTAAAATGAAGGCTGAAACAACACTGAAATATCCACTGACCACAGACCTCTGCTTTTTAAACTGTGTGCCTCTTTTAAAGCCTCTGCGTGGATTTATTGTTGAACATAAACTTGGGTTCGACAGGTCATCCACATGGAAAAATCCAATGTGGAGTTAGAATTGCTGATTGGAATTTCTGCTGACATATCAAGACTATAAATGCAGATGAGGAAATCACCCACTGAGAGAAAATAGAACTTTAGGAGTGATTGACATAGAAGAGAAGAGATTACATTGAGTAGAGCAGGGATTATTAATCCTAAAGATTCCCAGAATCACCCAGCAGGTATTTTAAAAACAGATCGCAAATGCATGCTAGACATCTTGACGAGAGGGATGTAGAATCTTGACAAGCGGGGTGTAACTCAGAAATCTACTCAGTTTTTAAAAGTATCTCTATGTACACATATAGAAATATTTTTTAATTGAAGAAATGTCCTGGAAAAATACTTAAAGTTGGAAAACAGGAACGGATTTTTCTCTTTTTACATATAAAAAATTCCCAAAATATTCCTGTGCTTTATGTCTCATGTGCATTGTAAGAATAAAAGGAAAGTTAAATTGAAAGTGCTTTTGTATTCACAAGTATTAATTAATATTTTAGCTTATGTCATAAAGAAGTAATTAATTGTTTATATAAACATTTTCATCATTCTGTTTTACCAAGTATAAATTAACTATGGTCTCCCCTATAACTAAAGGGAATTAATCAGAGTTTCTCACATAATTTATGAACAAAGATCTTAACATGAGACCTTATTTATTAACAGCTAGCTTCCCCAAAGGAACTAATCACTCAACAATACAAAGGGGCATCATTAAGAAATGGAAATCTTTTTTTAATAAATGGATAATGTTTTGATTACTTCAAATGGTAGTACTTAAAGCCTCTATTACAGCTGTTTCTGTTTTGTTTTATTCTGTGCGTGGGGGAACATTCGACTGATGTGCTTTGGCATAATCACAGCTTCTGAAGGACTGTACTGTTACTAGGCTAAATTTATTACTAAATTCCAGGAACCACTTCCTACTCACAAGTACATTCAAAGGTACATATTTTGATATTTAAGTGTTTTTTATATTCCTGTCATTTGCCCTTTTGCCCTAAGAAAATTTCATGGTAGAGTTTTTAGTGCCATTGAGAAACATCATAAAATTTTCCTCATGTTAAAATATCAACTTGTTTCACTTGCAATCCTGCTAAAAAATATAGGCCCACATTCAGAATATTAAGGATTCTAAGCAGAGAGAGACAGAGAAAGGGGAGAGAGAGAGAGAGAAAGAGAGAGTGTGTAAGCTGTAACCTAAACATATGATTGTATATGATTGTACAAAAAGACATTAGATATTAAAAACCTAACAGCCCTAAACAGGGAAAGCTATAATGGAAATAAAGCATTTCCAAAGCAAGCAGCTGATAAGACTGTAGTACAGAATGGATAAGAAAACTACACACCTGGGCAAGTGATAACATTTACCTTGGTACAATGTAGAATACTCTCAATGCAACAGTGTTTTCCCTAGTGCTTTATTTTTATTTTTCTCCTTGTATAAAGCTTTTAAAAAGAAGAGAAACACATTCTAAAAGCATATAATGATTTAAATATATATGTTGGAAATTCTGCCAGTGCACTATCAAGAAGTTGAAAAATAATTTGAAAACTGTTTTTAAAAGTGTGTTATTTCAACAGATATTTAGTGAGTTATTATATGCTTAACACTCTACGAAATGCTGAATGGCAGTCAACATAGATACTTGTCACTATTTTTCATGACATTTATCTTCTGGAGAAAGAATGAGATGTGAGAAAATATTTTTTATAAGGTATGGTAAGTGTTAGAATAAGAGACATACAGAATATGAAGGGAACTCCTAGGGATATTGAAATATACCACCTATTCTTTCAAAGTGGTAAAGTCAGAGGGAATATCAGGTAGAGAAAAAAGACATGTTGAAAATTGTGAGGCCTAAGAAAAATTGTAGAGTTTCAAAGAGTCTGGGAATTCAGAATGGCTAGCAAGGAGAGTTCCAGTGATGGGAGCACTGGAAGGGGTGCTGGAGATTTGAAAGTCACTCATGAGGAGGTGGAAGTATGAAACAAAGCCAGAAGCAGGTAGAGGCAGACTCCTGTTGAAGGTCCTTCAATTAGGTAGACATCCGGGGATTGTAAGCAGAAGAGTGAACTGATTAGATTTGTTGAAAACTGCTCTGTAAACTGCGATGAAGGGATTGGAGTGAGGCACATGGATGTGAGGAGACCAGTTAGGAGACTTAAAGTGGAATAAGTGAGTGACCATAAGTATTTTCGACTAAGTAGGAGTTGGTGAGATGGAAATCTAAGTGGTAAATCTTGATGTACTTGCCTGAGAAACTTATAAATGTCTGGAGCCCTCATTTTCTGTTTTAAGAACATGTAAATATTCTCCATAAATTTATGCTCTTATAAGAAGTTCATGAATGCTGGGAGTCCATTCAGTTCAATGAGTAACAAAAACTTATTTTAACTACAATATTTTCTTTGAACATCATTTTATCATTTTATAGTTTGGAGGTGGGTTTTGAAGCCAAGGTGGTAAAAATGGTATATTAGTACATTTTCATACTGCTATGAAGAAATACCTGAGACTCAGTAACTTATGAAGAAAAAGAGGTTTAATGCACTCACAGTTCCACATGACTGGGGAGACCTCACAATCATTGTGGAAGGCAAAGGAGAAGCAAAGGCATGTCTTACATGGTGGCAGTTAAGAGAGCATGTGTAGAGGAACTGCCCTTTATAAAACCATTGGATCTTGTGAGACTTATTCACTTCCCCAAGAATAACAGGGGAAAAACCAGCCGCCATGATTCTATTATCTTCCACTGGGTCTCTCCCATGACAAGTGATCTGAGATTATGGGAGCTACAATTCAAGATGAGATTTGTTTGGGGACACAGCCAGACCATATCAAATGGGTTTTATTTACTCCTTAGCAAATCTTCAGAAATTTCCCAAATCTTTTTAGGATATATTGGCATAAAGTATTTTTAGTTTTCATGTCTCAGTATTCAGTCATTAAGTGAAATAGGAAAGCCCCTACTTTAATATTTTGTCTCAAGCACAGATTGTCTGCTCTGGTTATTATAGTTGCTTGTGCCAAGACCTTCACTGAAGTACATCTGACTTGCTACATGGAATGTAAAAGTAAATGAAATAGATTGTATTTTCCCAATATGGCTATACAATAGCTCACATCCCATATGTTCTTTTGAACATGACTCCTCTGTCATCCATGTCTGGTACCTAACTGCCCTTTCCTTGAATCTAGGTTGGTTTGTGATTAATTTGTATCCAATTAAATTTAGCAGAAGTAATGCAACATAACTTCCAAGACCTAGTCATAAAATGCATATAATTTCTGCCTTGCTGCCTAGGAAATTTATCTTTGGATCCCTGAGCCATGCTGTGAGAGTTACCTTAAGAGTGCCATGCTATGAGAAAGTGCAGGCCTCAGAGAGAGGCCATGCGCGGGTTCTAGTCAACAGCCTTAACTGTGATCCCAGGCAACAGTCAGCATTGGCCGTTGGAGCTCTTTAGATAATTCCAGCTCCCTTTGTTCAAGTCACCCCAGCCTTTACACCTTTCCAGATAAGGCTTTAGACACCATGAGGCAGATCAAAGTTTTTCTTGCTATATTCTCTAAGCACTACAGACCCACAGAGTGCATGAACTTAATTTTTTGAAAATGTTATTTTGTGGTGGTTTGTTATATAGCAATAGTAAGTGTAATAGTTAATATGATTCCCAAATGTTGTGGTTACTGAGGAGAGTTAATATGTACCAACAAAATTTAAACGAGAAATGCTGTCTTATCATAACAGGAATTTGAAAAACAGTACAATAGTCAAGAATGTCAAGACCGTTTGTTTTTTCAGTTTTTATACGATTGGGTCAGAATGAACTCTGACATTACTGGCACAATTAAATTTATGTGAATTTAGTATTTTCAAAGAAACAAAGAATTTTACTGAATTTTCCTTCCTAGAATTTGTTTAAAAGGCTATGATTAATTTTCAGGCTTTAAAAAATTTGTTTTATTGGACTTTGCCTCAAAAACAGAAAAAAAAATGTATCAAACACCAGATTATCAGTGGATATTTACTTTATTTTATAATGCTGTGAAAAATAAAGAATAGGTAAGTTATAGGATTTGAGAAACTCATAGAATTGCTCATTATAAAATGCAAGTGGTTAATTTCTCATATCATTTTTATTACTGGGTTTTAGAGGAACACAATTACATGTGGTGTTGTTAAAACTTAACCAAAAAGAGGAAAAAGACAGTGAGTCACGTAATAATGACTTTAATATTCCAAATTGTTTTACTTTCCCCATGGAGTTCTTTATGCTTTATCTAATATTGACTGCGCTACTCTTACATGACACTGTGAATTGTGTAGCACCTAGTTACTTAATACTGTTTTCAGTCATCAGGCTTATGTTGTATCCCTCTCTCGCTACATGAGGATTTACAAGCAGGAGTTAAGTTCAGCCAAAGTTATGCATATCAATTCTGAAATGATAGATAAGGCTTGGTCCCTTCCTTTTTACAAAGAAATGAAATGCGTTTTGACCAGAGGAAAGAAAGTTGAGGTTGCATGTGTTTCTTGTCACTAATCTCTATTGGGCAAGATTATGTAATAATTTAAATACTGTGTAGATTTTATACAGCATATGCATGTCATATATGCAAATTTAGCTCATTAGAATCTTCACAAAATCCTGTTAGTCTGATGTAAATATAGAGCTGATGAAATATTGCCAACATAGATAAAAAAAAGAGTATTTCTCACAAAACCATGCATTCAAGTGGCCATTTAATATATGTTCTTCTTTATACTATTACAATGCTTTGGCGATTGTGTTGCCTTTCCAAGTCTTTTGATTATGAGATATCTGTAATTTGGGAGACTTTTGCTATGGAAAAATTATTATTATAATAAAAAATAAAACAGTAACTAAAATGTACTCTATTTGTAGCTTTATTAAACTACATTTGAAGCCGTGAGAATTTAATTATTTTTATAACTACTATTCTTTTAATAAACATTTTTGAGGACTTGGCACCAAGTTAGTAACTTTGAAATTGCAGTGGGGAATCCTCCAGACATAAAAGCTCAATGGCAATAGAGATCAGAGTTGTTCTGATTCTCTGGCTGTGACTGTTTCTCAACTCATTGCACTGCATCTTCTGGCCTTCCCACTTCATTAAAACTGTTTTATTTTTTTTATTTATTTATTTTTTAGGGCTCCAGTGATCCTAAGGTTGTTGAATTCAGTGGAAACCTTTCAGTAGCACTTGATACTGCAGATCTCCATTCTTCTCTTCATTGTCAGGATATCAGCCAGTCTGTATTCCCTTCTCGCTGTCTGTTACGGCTCAGTACCATGCCACTTGCTTGGTACTCTTCCAGTAGATTTCCAAATGCTGGAAGTATCAAAAATGAATGAATAAATAAATAAATACATAAATAGAGAAATGAATAATTTTTTGAAAATTAAAAGAGAATATGGTAAGAATTGAAATAGATGAACCTGAAATGGTTTCTGACTTCAAGCCTACTTTAATATGGAGCAAAAAGTGAGGTGGGTATTAATAACCTAAAATGAAGAATCAGTAACCTACACAGCCTTCCTATCTTCCTTCTACTCTTAGGTCACTTCAAGTCTGTTCTGCACACAACAGCCAGCGAGGCATTAAGGCACTAAAAATATAATGCCTTACAGTATTGGGACCCCTCCAGTGGCTTACCACCTTAGCGAGAGGAAAACTTAACTCTCTAACAGAACCTCCAGGGTCCACTGTTATCTGACTTCTGGCTGCTTTTCCAATCTCATTTTGGGACCATTCTTTCCTCTTCAGCTGCATTGGGTCCTTGTTGTTCCTTAAACACTCCAGCTGTAGTCCCGCCTCAGCCTCTACTGCATTTCCCTCAGGTTTCCTTAGGGCAATACTTTCTCTCCTTTGAAGTCTTATCATCCTTGGAAGGGGGATTGTGTGGGCAAGAAATAATCACATTGTATTGTGCTCCAGAAGTTCGACCTTGTTCTGAATGGAGTTGGTTTAAAGTAAGCATCAAGTGGAAAAGAAGTTATAAAAGGTAAGAAAGGGTATGGCTTATGTGGGGATTCATTAGTACTACCAATTTCAAAGAACGGGTAGCATGGGTACAGTGGCTACATGGAGGAATCTGAATTGCATTTCCTTTTTGTTACTAGTGATTGGAGTTCCTTCTCATAAGAAAAGTTGCTTTCCAAAGAAAATGATATACAGACCCCAAAGCCTTGCTTAGCAACCCATTCATAGAAAAAAAAAAAAATATATATATATATATATATAATGTCAGACTTAAGATGCCTAATCTGGTCAATAAATCCTAGTTCCTCAATGTTAAATGGAAATATTTTATATATATATATATATACACACACACATACATATTTGCACATATTTGTATAAAGTCGTCATTAATTTAGTAAATAATGAGCATCTGTCTGTAGCATCTAAAGCAGGTTATTATTAGTTAAATGGTAAGCTGTTGTGTAAATGAATTCAAGCAAGTGGTATTGAGGTCAGCTAAAACACATTGAGCATTTGCTTTGAGTTTGGGATTCATTCTTCTAACATTACAGCCATTATTCGTTTTTCAAAATTAAGCAATTATTATTAGTTTAGCACAACTTGGAGAAGGTAAAATTCTTAAAGAAAACAGACAGTAAATCAATTCACTAACACCATTACTGGTTTGCAATAGAGTGAAATAATTTAAGCCCCTGGGAGATGATACTACTGATAATAATCATGTAGATGATGATGGTGCTGATAATTAACATATACTGAGCATTTATTATGCCCATGTAATTGTGAAAACAAAGAATTTTACTCTCAAATAATCCTGATATAGGCATCATTATTATCCTTATTTTAATGATGAGGAAAGAAAACACAGAGAAGTTAAATAACTTGACCCAAATTGTGCAGTTAACTGAAAGAGCCAGGACTTGGATGAAGGCAGTCTCTCTTCAGAGTCTAGAATTTCTGACACTGAGATTTGTGTCAAATTGATAACACATTTATCAAGTGAAATGCAATTAGAATATATGCAATACATTTTATAGAAATATTGACCAATTATGGTGTTATATTCGCGACAGTTTAATTAGGGGAAATCTTGATATTGGTGTGACAAATTTTCTAGAGAATAGCAGTTATAAGGTGAAAGGTGGAAGGCGAAGAAAAGATTGGCTAACCTATGTCATTTTTAGATCCAATTACTGTGAATTTTTGAACTCTCAGGAATAGAATTCTTGTTTGAATGAGTTGATTTTGACTGAATCACACTTTGGGAATTCATCGTAAAAGATAGTCTCAATCATTCCTGGAGACAGAGGGACTGATGTAGTTTGACACATCGCTGGCATGCTCTGAATCCCCACCACTGTCAAGATTTTGAAAGACATAAAAGTAGTTTTCAAATATTCAAACCTGGGCCTGGGGGAGACTCTGAATCTCGCAATTTGAAAATAAATAAATTGTGTCAAGTGTTTACTGCTCAAATCCTCCCTGAAAATTGGCATGTCATATGTGCAGGAGAAGGTTGATCCTTCGTGTCAGTTTCCAGTATAGCAAAGAAAGAGTATTTCAGATATGCAACATTATAAAGCACAGAAAGCTGCACAGATTATGTGTCAAAACTAAAAGTTAGCCAATCAGTGCAAAGAAAATAATTTTATTTTTATAAATCTATCTAGTTTTACATTTCTTACCACTGATGCTTCCAACACTGAAGTTATAGCAGGTCCTACAAAGAAACAAGAGTAAAAAGTGTAGACAGTGATTCCCAAGCAATTTACTAATACAAAGTACATTTAATTATTTTATTTTGGAAAGTATTATTACATTTTCACATTGTGAATGATGCAAACATCACAAAGCCAAACATCACAAAGTCTCTATAGACTAAAACACAAAGTTTGCATACACTGATATTTTCACTCCTACTCTTGCACAGTAATTACTTATCAGCAGTTTTGAGTTTATCCTTGCAGTTTTCTTTCTACGTTTTGCATATCTATACATGTGCATACACACACACACACACAGATACATATATAATAATGGCTTTGGACATACTCTCAAAAAATTAACAACGTGTCTTACACATGGTTTAATGTTATTATTTTCAAGGGCAGGATGATGTTTAAAGATAAGTATGCATAATAATTTACTCAACCAGTTACATATTAATTAAGATTTAGTTTATTTCTCATTTTTAGTTCACAATCTTGCTCTTAATTACAGTGCTGTAGAAATTTTATTTTCAGCCATGACAGGGTAACTGTTTCCAAACTTGCCCTTCTACCATAAGCATCTATAAGATCAAATACAATATATGAGGCAACTCTTTTGAGGCATTGGGCGGCAGGCAATATAGGAAGGTGATTCTTGATAAATGATGCTTATAAGTTCCCATACTTTATGCTGGAGGGCACTTTCCAGAATACCGGGTAGAGGGCTAAAACCCAGAAGAGCAAGAAGCTCTTGCTGAACTGAGGATTTTATTCAACTGAGGTTGCTGAGGCAGTTGGAATTTGGAATGGATGAAAGCTGTACAGGGAAGCAGGGCCCGAAAGTCTGCCTGAGCTCCCTGAGGGTCGTCCAGGTGCCAGACTACTAGACACAGGACAGGACTACAATTGGCCTAGCGGAGAATGGCTGCTGTCAAGATGAGCACTGAACAGTGATACCAGAGATAGGGAAGTGCTGGAAAACAATGGAGTTACCTTCCAGACAGAATGAGTTCTATAATATAAAACAGATATTGTACATATATTCAAAGTCTTTTAGAAATAAATGTACAGAATAAATAAAGACACATTTTTAGCAAAGAAATAGAATCAATTAAAAATAGTACAGTACTAAATTAAAAGTAAATCTCTAGAAATTACTCAATATGTAAAATGGTTCTACAAAAGTGTTGGGGGGAAAATGAAGAGTGATGTGTGGAAAATATGTTATCTGATATGCTGGTAATTGGTATAACAGAATGATAGTTGAGAGAGAAGAGGCAGAAAAAAAAGGAATGCTCCAAAATGTCCTAAAGTTCTTGAAAATAACCCTAAAAGTCAAAAGAGCCAGAAAATCCCAAATAGGATAAATACAAGAAAACTTGCACCTATAAAAATAAAATGTTTTTAAAATGTTCAACTCTGTCAAAATGTTTTAATACTTCACTTTTTATTCTAATATCAGTAGAAATATAAGTAAATCCTTGACTTTGCTCATTTTTACACATGGTATCGAGAGGGAAGCAATTCACTTTCTGTAAGAAGCAATATAACTTTGTAAATTATAGTTTTGTAAGACCTGTATGGCATAAAGAAGTCTGTGGGATTCCAAGTTTGTTAAGGAATGTTTTTTTTTCTGGTCAGTTGAAAACAAAACTCTGGTGTTAGGCATATCTGACTACTGATTGAAAGTCGTGCCTTGTGAACAAAAGATACTATATCCAGAGAAATACTAATCCAAACATTTAAAATAAAAATGCTATAAAGAATTGTGTTAAGAGCTTTAAAATAAATTTTTTAAAGGAATCTCCATACTGTTTTTCATAATGAGTGTACTAATTTATATTCCCACCAACAATATATAAGAGTAGCCTTTTCTCCATATCCTCACTAGCATTGATATTTGTTTTCTTTCTGATAATGACCATTCAAAATGGGGTGGGATGATATTTCACTGTGGTTTTGATTTACATCTCCCTGATGATTAGTGATGTCAAATATTTTTTCATATACATATTGACCACGTTTTAGGTTTTCCTTTGAGAAATGTCTATTCAGATCTTTTTGTCCACTTAAAAAATTGATGATGATGATTATTATTGCTATTGAGTTGTTTGAGTTCCTTATATATTATGGATATTAACCTCTTGTCTGATGCATAGGTGCAAATATTTCCTGCCATTCTGAAAGTTGTCTATTCATCCTGTTATTTTTTTTCTTTTGTTGTGCAGAAGCATTGTAGTTTGATATAATCCTATTTGTCTATTTTTGCTTTTGTTACCTGTGCTTCTGAGATTATATCCAAAAAATTGCCCAAAACAATATCATGATGAATTTCCCCCATTTTCTTTGAGTGGTGTCATAGCTCAGGGTCTTAAAGTCTTTAATGGATTTTGGATTGATTTTTGCATAAGATGAGAGATGGGCCTAGTTTTATTCTTCTGCTTGTGGGTATCCAGTTTTCTCAGCACCGATTATTGAAGAGACTCTCCTTTCCCCAATATGTGTTCTTTGCATCTTTGTAGAAGATCAGTTGGCTGTAAATGTGTGAATTCACTTCTGGGTTCTCTGTTCTGCTCCATTGATCTATGTGTCTATTTTTATGCCAGTACTATGGTTTTTTTGGTTAATACTGCTTTGTAGTATATTTTAAAGTTGGGTAGTGTGATGCATCCAGCTTCATTCTGTTTGCTCAAGATTACTTTGGCTATTTAGGGTTTTTAAATTTTATACACATTTTAAGGTTTTATACAAATTTTAGGATTTTAAAAATATTTTTGTGAAGAATGTCATTGATATTTTTATGGAGCGTGAATTAAATCTATAATTTATGGATGTTTTAACAATATTGATTTTTCCAGTTCATGGACATGGGATATTTTACCATTTATTTGTGTCCTTTTCAATTTGTTTCATCAGCATGTCATAGTTTTCATTGAAGAGATCTTTCATCTCCTTGGTTAAATTTATTCCTAGTTATTTTATTTTGTTGGTAGCTATTACAAATAAGATTGCTTTCTTGATTTCTTTTTCAGATAGTCTACTATTAATGTATAGGAACACTACTGATTTTTTATGTTGATTTTATACACAGAAACTTTACTGAATTTGCTTACCACGTCTAATAGATTTGTGTGTGTGTGTGTGTGTGTGTGTGTGTGTGTGTGTGGAGTCTTCAGGGTTTTCTACAGACTAGATCATGTTATCTGCAAACAAGGACAATTTGACTTTCTCCTTTCCAATTTGGAGGCTCTTTATTTCTTTGTTACTTAATTGCTCTGTCTACGAGTTCCAGTACTATGCTGAATTAAAGTGGTGAAAGTGGGCATTATTGTTATGTTCCAGGTTTTAGAGGAAAAAAATTTAACCTTTCCTTTTTCAATATTACATTAGCTGTGGGTTTGTCATATACAGACTTTATTGTGTTGAAATGTATTTCTTCTATCCTTAATTTGTTGAGAGTTTTTTAAAATCATAAAGAGATGTTTAATTTTTATCAAATGCTTTTTCTGCATCTATTGAGGTGATCATATGTTTTTCATCCTTTATTCTGTTAATGTGATGTATCACATTTATTCATTTGTGTATGTTGAATCATCCTAACAGCACTGGGATGAATCCCACTTAATCATGGTAAATAATCTTTATGATGTGCTGTTGATTTGGTTTGCTATTATTTTATTGAGGTTTTTTTTTGCATCTATGTTCATCAAGAATATGCTATATGTTCAGCAATCCCACTAATGGGTATGTAGTTAAAGAAAATGAAATCAATATTTCACACCCATGTTTGTTGCAGTACTATTCACAGTAGCTAAGATATGGAATCAACCTTAGTGTTCATCAACAAGTAAATGTACAAAGAAAATGTAGTATGTTTACATAAGCATTATTGAGTCATAAAAAAGAATGAAGTCTTGTCATTTGCAGCAACATGGATGAGCCTGGAGGACATTGTATCAAATGAAGTAAGCCAATCACACAAAGACAAATATTGCATGATCTTACTCATATGTGGAGTCTGAAAGGTTGTTCTCATAGAAGTAGGTAGTGTAATAGTTGTTACCAGAGAAGGGAAAAGCTAAGCAGGAGAGTAATGGGGAGAGGTTCATCAATGGTACAAAGTTACAGATAGATGGGAAGAATAAGCTCTAGTTTTCCATTGCACACTAGGGTGATTCTAATTAATAATAATACAGTATATGTTTCAAAATAGCTAGAAGAGAGGATTTTTAATGTTCTTAACACAAAGAAGTAATAAATGTTTGAGGTGATGGGCATGCTAATTACACTAATTTGATGGTTGTGCATTTTATACCTGTATCAAAACATCACACTATACCCCATAATGATATGCAGTTGAATGTCAACTAAAAATAAAAATAAATTTAAAAGTGTTTTTAAATGCCTTATTATTTCTGAGTCCTAAATGGAAAGGTAAGCCAAACAACTTTGCGATTGCAGTGATTCAATTCTAGAAAATGTTTTGGCCATTGGCACAATGATTAGACATTATACATTCTGCCATTTCTTTTTCCTGTCATTCTGCAATTCCTAATAGAAACGTATGGAACTTTTAAACTCTGCTGCCAGTGATAAATAATCATTTTTTTTTAAATTGGTAATAGTGTTTTCATTTCTCTGTGCTCCATTTTGGTTGATTTCCTTAGACACCAAATTCAGTTTAATAATTTTCTCTTCAGCTTTGTGTAGTCTTCTCTTTAATAGATGCACTGAGTTCTTATTGCCATTTACTGTATTCTGTTTTACATTTATGGAATTTTTATTTGATTCTTCTGTAGAAAATGTACCTACTCTTGTTAATACTACATGGTTATTTGATTTTGTTTCCCCTCTTCAGTGTATATCTTCAATTATTTTAATCAGATTGTTAAATAGATTTGTTCTTAGTATTCTATTATTTGAAGTTCTTTCCTTGAATTTTTGCAATGCTTAATCTTACTCATGCTACTTTATTTATGTGGGTCACAATTATTTTAGTTTGAGCTCATAGCTGGTGGGAGTGTTTTTCTTTGTGGGGATCCTATAAGCCTTCTGATATGGAAGTGTTTTTATAGGAACAGCTTCTTATTTCAATCAGATCAATAGAAATTTCAACTGTTTGACTGTTTGATACTAGTTTTTGTTAATTTCTTGGCAATATGCTCACTCACTTCATAGTGTGAATTTTTATCTCACATCCATATGTGGCACTTGGCTTTGTGTTTTTACCTGATGTCTAGAAAAATGAAAGCTCGTAGAAGAGGGCTAATATGTTATTATTTAATACCGAGTATAATCACAAGAGTAGAAGTGTGAAACAAGGATAGTGAAGCAGTACAGAAAAAGGAGTCAAGGCAAGATGTTATCTGTCTGCCCCCTGCTAAGTGTGACTAATTGCTTCATCCTTGGAAATACGCCTTTAAGCAGCCTTTTAAATTATATCAGCAGTGTTGCTGTGAGTGTATCTACCACAGGGCAAGGAGGGAAGAAGAAAAGGGAAAGAATTTGCCTACAGGATCAACTGGATTATCTTTCCCTTTGATTAAAAGTGATTAAAAGTGCAAACGCAGGCGGGGCGCGGTGACTCAAACCTGTAATCCCAGCACTTTGGGAGGCCGAGACGGGCGGATCACGAGGTCAGGAGATGGAGACCATCCTGGCTAACACGGTGAAACCCCGTCTCTACTAAAGAACAAAAAATTAGCCAGGCGTGGTAGCGGGCGCCTGCAGTCCCAGCTACTCCAGAGGCTGAAACGAGAATGGCGTGAACCCGGGAGGCAGAGTTTTCAGTGAGCCGAGATTGCGCCACTGCAGTCCAGCCTGGGTAACACAGCGAGACTCCAAATCAAAAAAAAAAAAAAAAAGGGGCAAGCCATGGGGTGTATATATGTGCCTAGAAATATTCTATACCATGTTGTTTCTCATGCTTAACAAAAATGCCCCAAGGAGGAGGCAGGAAGCATGCAGGCAGGAGGTGAGAGCTATTACCTGATCAGGAGGTGATCAGGTAGGTCTCCTCTGGGTAGCCAGGAACTGCGACTAGTACAGAGGCTTTGGTCACCTTGACCCTAAGGATCTCATGGTATCCTAGATTTTTGAACTTGGGACGAATGCAAGTAATCATTAGGGTTGGTTTGGTTTAAAGGCAAGTATGTGATTCTGCGGGGCTACATAATGCGATCTAGTGTATTCAGCTTTCATTTTCCAATGGGTACATTTTTTTCTTTACTTTTCCCTGGATGACTGATAATCTTTCTCATCTTATACGTGGGTGATAGTATATATTTCTAGTTACTTTGTTTTATGGAGGCGGTAGCTCTGTTCTGTAAACTCCAGATCTCCTGCCTCATCTCATGCAAGGTAATCTTTGACAGGGTATTTTAATGAACTAGGTAGTGATGATCATCCATTTACTTGTCTTCCCTATTTCACAAGGAATGATCAAATAAGAAACTTTTAAAGTGAAATATCTCTGAATATTTTAAATTATTGAATACCATGTATATCCTGTTGTTGCGGTTTTTATTAATGTATGAAGTTTCAAAGGGGGGAAAAATAAATACTTTCAACCCTCTACAGTTCCAATGACAATGCCTTGCTGCATAACTTTAGGCATTATCCTACCCCGTTTCTACCAGACAAATAAAGAATATCCAGAATCTAAGAATAATGTCAGCTTGAGGGTCACCTGTGTATTCATTATACACATTTATGGTGTGTTAAACATACACACATAAGCAAGAAAGTGTTATTTATTTGTAAAAATGTCTTGATTTTTTAATTTAAAAGTTCTGCTGTGTTTTCTTCATGTGGATCTCATTGCAGATATCTGCCTACCGTTTTGTGTCAGAACTGCGACACTCTTACAACTGTATAAATCGTACAGCTTTCATTACTATGGACTGAGAAAGTATGTTTTTCCCCTCTCATTAACATGGATACAAATGTACTTTCTAAGTTTTAAAGTGTGAATCAGCTAAATTAATATTAACATATTTAAAATAGTATACTTGATGAAGAAAATATAATAAATTTTAGTCACTATTTCTGATAACTCTCCATGTTGCGGCAGAGAATGCAGCTAGGAGATAGCTAGAAAAATGGAGAAGTGTTAGCTTGCCATAAAGCAGAGGTTAAAACATAGAGTAGGAATAGATTGATTGACTCTCAAATAAGAGCAATAGTGATTTTCTATTTAATTGCCTATGTCTCTCTCTCACATTAGAGTTGGTTCTATAAGCACTGAAGTCCAACAAAGCTCTTTTAATGTTTTTTTTTCCTTATTTAACCACACTGATGTTTTGCAAAGTAGTTCCAGAGGAAAAATCTTCCACCAGTAGTCTGAAATGAATAATCAGTTGTGACTAATAAATACCAGATTATTGTGCATTATATATGTGGACAGTCATCTTTCTGAGACGTTACAAATGGATACCTTTAGGCAACAAAGAAGTTACAAATCTATAGGCAGCAATTAAAAATAAGCAAATATTCCTGACTGATAAATTGTAATGACAAGATATATCAGAAAGCAAACCTGAATTTAAAACTTTAACAAAACGATGTACAAAAATATGTGACATCAGCAAGATGACTGAATAAAGGTGCCTGGAACTTGTCCTCATGCACACAAAAAAGGACCAAAGCAACAAACAAAAAACTAAAATTTCACTAGAATGTCTAAGGGAGAGTGCTGGAGTATAGCAAGGAAGTATCAGGGTCCCTGTAGAGCATGGGAGCCAAGGATGGCAGCATAGAGAGAGGAGTGTGATCAAGGCGCCCAGCCTCTGTTGCTCCATCTCCCTTGAGGGGTTCAGCTTGGAGCCAGGTGGTGCTTTTCCTTGCAATTGCTGCTGCAGGCACCTACATCCCTTACTACAGGAGAAACACACAGTCTAATGAGTTCTCACAGTGTTGTGTCTGGATTAGAAGCAGCAGCGTCACCTCGGAGCTTACTCAAAATGCAGATACCTAGACTCCACCTCAAATGCACCAAACATCCTTTCCTGTAATCCCAATGCTTACTAAAGTCAGAGAACCACTACTTTTCTATATCATTAATTCTAAGAAACTTTTCAAAGAGTAATGTTTGGCTATATATTAACCCATGCATTAAAGGACTTTTCTAAGCATGGTGGATATTACCATGTTGCTTATTTATTTGTTTGTTTGGTTAGGTCAACTTTGTATTTGAATAAAATCTATGTGAAGGAAAAGAGCACAGATTAAATTTTACAATGTGAACATATCTACATAATCACTACCCTGATTAAGACATAGAGCATTATCAGTAGCCCAGAAAATCTCCCATTGCTCCTTCTAAATACAATTACTCCCACAGATTAATATTCTGATTTTATCACAACCCCAAATGTTGAACTTTGCAAATCACTTGCCTTGTGTAATTTTGTGTCTGCCTTATATTACTAAACAACATGTTTGTGAGCTGTATCCATATTATGGCACATGCCAATGGTTCATTGCTTCATAGTACTACAGTGCATTAACGTGACACAATCTACTTATCCATTGCACCAGTACTAGACATGAGAGTTATTTTCAGTTTGAGCTCTCATGAATAATAAAACCATGAACATTTCTATATGTATTTTGGTGTATTTGTTTATTTAGTGTCCAGATAACTTTTGTCTTAGTTTGAGTTCTCTCAGAAACAGACCTCAAGAAAAGAATGTGAGTATAAATAGTTTAATCAGGAGGTAATCCCAGGACACCCTGGTAGAGGTTGAAAAGTGAGGAATGGAGAGGAAAGTCAATAAAGGTTGCATCATCAACCAGTAACTACTTTGGGTAGCAAAGTAGTTGCTACCCAAATGATTCCAAGTTATCCCAATTACAGGGGAAAAGCCATGATAATTATCTACAAATTCCTGTCAATTCAGCCATTGTTGATGATGTTCCTAGAACACTCAATTTATCAGCAATTCTGATGCAAATAATACGTTTACAGGGAATGTTTTGGGCTGATAAAGAATGTAGAAAAATGTCACAGGTATGAAGATAAGAAAATCATCAGTTTACAGTAAATGGAAATGGTGAATTTTTAAGGGAAATTGGTGAGGCACCAAGAATTTCTAATACAGGCATGCACTCTGAGGTTCAGCTGCTGGTTTATCAGACACATATGGGTTCAGCTTTAGTAGACATTGCTAAAGAGTTCTCCAAAATGGAATTATCCATTTCCATTTCCACCAGTATGAGAGTTTTAGTTATTCTACATTCCTGCCAACATTTATATTGTCAGATTTTTATATTTTCATTACCATAATGATTTTAGACATTCTGATTTATATATACCATTGTAACTTTGAGTTTCCTTGATGAATACTGAAGTTAAGAATCTTTTCATATATGAATTCATCATTTAGGTATTATTTTGTGACGTATCCTATGTTACTATCTGAAGATGTATTATTTTACCTTTCATATTTTGGTTATTATCCATCAGGCATTGAGTCTGTGTAGTTCAAAGTAGAGAAAAAAATTTGTGGGCAGGGCATGGTGGCTCATGCTGTAATCCTAGCACTTTGGGAGGCTGAGGTGGGAGGATCACTTGAGGCCAGGAGGTTGAGACTAGCCTGGCCAACAGAGAGAAACTTCGTCTGTACTAAAAATATAAAAATTAGCTGGGTATGGTGGTGCACACCTTGAATCCAAGCAACTCAGGAGGCCAAGGTGGAAGAATCACTTGAACCCAGGAGGTGGAGGCTGCAGTGAGCTGGAATTGCAGTACTGCACTCCAGCCTGGACAGCACAGCAAGACTCTGTCTCAAAAAAACAAACTAATGCTTTTTCCTACATTGATATGCAATTGATTGAATACCATATATTGAGACGATTATAATTTCCCTCAATGCATTATATAGATATTTTTTGTTGTAAAATAGTTGACTCACTGATAATTTTTATTCATTGGTTTTACATAACATATTTATGTGTGGCATTTTATTGTATTTATCTTGCTTGGTTTTCTTAAAACTCATTGAACATATGGCATGACATCTCTTTGGTTTGAAAATTGCCATTATTTTCTCCTCAAATATTCCTTTTCTTCATTGTCTCTTTCTTCTTCTTCAACAACAAAACCTGAATAACAAATGGACAAAAATCTTGAAAAGACATTTCTCTAAAGAGGATATATAAATAGTCAACAGGCATTTGAAAAGATGCTTAACATCACAAATCATCAGAGAAAAGCAAATCAAAACCATAATGAGATACCACCTTATACCCAGCAGGATGGATCCTATCAAGAAAACAAAAATTAACAGGTGTTGATGAGGAAGTAGATTAACTGAATCCTTGTTCACTGTTGGTGGAAATTTAAAATGGTGTAGCTTCTATGGAAAACAGTATAGCAGTTCCTCAAAAAATTAAAAAAATATAATTACCATATGATGTGACAATTCCTCTTCTGGGTTTATACCTCAAAGATTGAAGTCAGGGTCTCAAAAAAATATCTGTATACCTCTGTTCATGGCAATACTATTCACAATAACCCAAAGGTGGAAACAACTCAACTGTTCCTTGGCAAAGGAATGGGTAAAGAAAATGTGGTATACACAGTCAATAATATATTATTCAGCCTTCACATGGAAGTAAATTCTGACACATACTACAACATGGAGAACCTTGAGGACATTATGCTAAGTAAAATGAGCCAGTCACAAAAAGGCAAGTAGTTTCTGATTCCACTTACATGACCTATCTAGATTAGTAAAACTCAGAAGGGTGGTTTCCAGAGAAGGGAGAGCTGAGTGCTGTTGTTTAATGGGTATGAAGTTTCAATTTTGCAATATGAAAAGGTTCTGGAGACTGGTTACACAACAATGTGAATATAATTAACACTGCTGAACCATGCACTTAAAAATGGTTAATATGATAAAGTTTATGTGTATTTTACCACAATTACAAATTAAACACACACACACATACATACACATTTATTATCCCTCACAGTGGGTGATGGTCAAGAATGCAGAAGCAGCTCAACTGAATGATTATGGCTTTGGGTCTCAAGAGTTTGCAGTCATGCTATAAGCTCAGACTTTAGTCATCCATATGCTTGAATGGGGATGGAAGATTCATTTGAAAATGACTCACTCATGTGACTGTTGACAGGATACCTCAGTTTCTCACTGATGATTGGTGGAAGGACTTAGTTTCTCACTAGCTGATCTTTTCACAGGGCTGCCTGTACTCATAGCTTGGCACTGATTTCCTCTAGAACAAGAGATTCCAGAGTGAGACAGAAGCTATGATGTAATTATAACACATCCTGAGAAGTAATCTACCATTACTTCTATTGTATTATATTGTTCTAACACACCAACCCTCATATATTTTGGGAGATGACTACCCAGGGGTGAGAATACAAGGAGATGAGGATCCTTAGAATTCATCTTGGAGATTGGTTTCTATACCATCAAAAGCTCATTTTCATTTCTTTTTGTTACGGAATAATACATTGTGCTAATCCACTCATCAAAAATATTTATAAAATACAAAAAGCATGTTTGGTATGATTAGAAAGAGACCAAGGAAATCAGGACTTGAGGGGCCGGAATATCTGAAAGAATGGGAATGCTTGAGATGAAACCTACCTTTACCTGCTTTCTTCCTCAGAGTAGTTGCTGATCTGTGGCACTGAACATAGAGGACAAGAGAAAAGCAGTGACAGCTTTCCTGAGCTGAGGGAAAGAAAATTGAAGTTCAGGGTTATATGCTAGACCAAGAGGCAACATATGTTCCTTATTATAATCCTAAACATTGGAGCAGAGAGTAAGATTGTGGATGATGCCTTGAGTCACATATACCTTGTTATCAGGACATATGCTGTCTCTCTTTACCTACATCACTTCTTTTCTTCTGGCATGTGATGAATATTGTTTGCATAAATTTTTGCAGCAGACTGGAAATTATTCTGAGGTTAGAAGGTAAAAGCTTATTAGTTGTAAAGGAAGGCAAAGTCCACATACTAACAACGATCCTATTTCATTGTGGTGTTGGCCTTATCTTATGTACTATACTTCATTGGACGCCTCAAATAAGTGAAATTGATGCATGGAAGACTAAGGTAGCTCTGGTCCATACACCATCTTTTTTTCATCTAAAATAAGTAAAATTTTGTGCTATTTCATCAGGGCAACCAAAATACATGTACTAGGACATGTATTTCCAACAAATGTTCTAGGACTGGATAAGTAAATCAGATCAGCAGGTATTTTCATTCCCCACAGCCATGCAGAGACTTGATTCCTTCCATGTTCCCTACTCTATTACCTAAGTTATTGTACTCATTTACATCGAAAAGTAGCTGCCTGAAAGTTCAGCTTTTAGCTAGCTCAAAGGAAAGACACATACTGCAAAGATAACATAGAGAGAGAATACTCAAAATGTTAAAGATTTGGGCATGGAAATGACTCAGATCACTTTAACTCATATCCCAATGGGGAGAGCATAGTCAAATGATAGGACCTAAAAGCAAGGGAACCTGGGAATGCAGCCCAGATACTTGTGAAAAACTAGCAGTGTCTCCTAAATTAGGTGTGGTAGAGATGCTAGTTGTCTCCCAAAATATTCTTATATTTTTCTGTGGTAATAGGATGCTGATTTTTTTTTTTTTTTCCGAGCAGGAGGGGAAGTTTATTTAAAAGGACTTTAGAACAGGAAGGAAAGGAAAATTTCCTTGGAAGAGACCAAAGCAGGTGCCTGAAAGTCCCACAGAGAGGGGAAGACAGCTGAAAAAAAGGCAGATCCTGACTTTTTGAGTGGGTCTAGGTCCATCCAGAATGGACACCATATTTTCCAGCCTCCTGTGCAGCTAGGTACAGCCATGTAACTAATGCTGGCCAATGAGACATGTTCTTTGCGACATATCACATATCATCTGTGTGCCCTTTATCACTCCCTCTTTTTTCCTTCCTTTCTTCTTTCTTGCCTCTACATCAAAATTCTGCTTTCCTTAACTATGAAGTAAAGGCCACAAATGATAGAATAAGAAGATAAAAGAAAGAATCTTTCTGATCCCTTGATGCATTAACCGCCATATCAATCCTCATCCACTTGTTCAGTTTTGTTTTAGAAAAAGTATAAATGTCAATCTTGCTTAAGCCTCTGTTACATTTGGGGTTTCTGTCACCAGCAGCTAAATATAATCCTAAACGATATAATTGGTATTATACTTCTTATGTAAATGACAGACTTAGGCGCAGAGAGGTAAACGATCTCGATTTAGGATATATAAACCCAAGAGAGTGTTGCTCCAAATTCCATGCATTTCCTCCCTGATCTGTTCAGGCAAGATGCAAATAAAAACAAGTAACAATCTCTTTTGGTAACAATGGAAATATATGCATGGCTCTTGAGGGGAGAATTTAAGCAAATTGTTTACTCAAGTCACTGTATGCTGGAACAATTTATGCCATTCTATCATGGCAGTGCTAGCTTTCCCGTCCTTAGCAAATCTCATCCAGCTAGCTCAAAGGAAGAGATAAAGAAGAAAGTTAGATCTTTTGAGCTAAATGAAACAGCAGATAAAAGCAAACAGGGAAATGCCATCAGTTCAGAAAATAAACAACATATTTATCCTAGTCTGTACCTTGAATGCCTTAGGAGGGAAGTATACAAATTGAGTTTCTTCTCCCTTTATTTTCTTTGTTGACAATAGATGCTGTGAACATTAAATCTGTCAGAGCGCTTGTGGGGAGATAGGTCAGCTGATCCTTTCCAATGATTGACATCCTTGAGTTTCGGAGAGTTGACTAATGTAGAGATGATCTGGTCTTTTGACCTTCAGGCTGTCATAGAGACAGTCACAGAGTTTGCACAAGTTACAAGTTGCTGACCGAGTCTGATTTTTTTTTTCCCCCTTAAGAACTGGAGTTGTGCAACAGATAATGGGGGGAAAATGAAAGTTTAAGCTGCGGTAAAAGACTTTTCTCCTAATAATAACATTAATATTCTTAATATGTTCTGAAATGCACATTAGGTATGTAGCTACCATTGTGCTGTGTTATAAAATACTCTCTGTTAGAAAATAAAATGATACTATGACAGGAATTCACTTTGGGAGTGTGGAAAAAGCATAGAAAGATGAAGAAGATGCGTTCCAGATCCAGTTCTGCTACTAACTCACCAGGTGACCTTGGGGAAGGAAATCATCTGAACTTTCTGAATCTCATTTTCCACATCTATAAAATAAGAGCTAAACAACTTTTAAGGGGTCTTTCAACTGTAAAATTAAAAGGAGAAAAATCTGGGATTCTATTATCTCAATTCTCATATAGACTCTTTATTGTGCTAATTTCTGAGAGCAGGAATAACTCTCTATAGAACTACTTTTATCAGTATTTTACCATATGGAGTTGTTTTTGTTTGAGAGGACATGATTTTACACTCATTTTTCTCAATTTCTATAACACCAAGCTAAGTAATAATGACCAGAATGGATTATCATCATATCTGCTAAAAGAAGTTTTCTGTATTTTTTAGGAAGTTGAAAAATATTTATTAGGCAATAGTCATAAATAATAATTACTACATTTAATATCATATAATAATTATTAATAATTAATAAGTAATAACTTTATAATCATTTTCTTAAACCTTAGCTATCATATAATTCTGTGTCAACACTAGGAATAATTAGAGAGAGTGTATAATTTTTAAAATGCTTGTGTTTAAGCATGCATTTGTAACTTTTCTCTATTGTAATTTTGTTGTAAATGGTTACTGTTATTTAGGATCTAAATCATGTTGCTAAAGGGAGCAAAATAGCAGCATTGTAATATGTAGGACGCCTACAGTTTCTAGGAATGCACTTTCATTTTGTGACTGTTCTTCTTTCTGATTCTGTAAACAAAGAGGGAAAATAGACATTCTCCCAATCTCCCAGGGCCCTGTGACCATCAAGCTTAGTTTGTTAATCTCTATATTTCTCTTTTTCTCTCTCTCTACTATATATGTAGTTTATTCTATGTATATAAAATTATTCAGAATAATTTCACCAAAACAAATGTCTCCATCACTTAGGTTGCAGATATTTGTTTTCTTTTATATTCTATATTTTGGATCTCTTTTTATATTAGCTGCCATAATCTTACAGATAAAGCTGAAGCCTCCTTTAACTCCTTATGTATCTAATTCCCTTCCGTATCTCCTGAATATAAATCCTATCCTAAAATTGTTACGAATTCCTCACACTTACAAACAATATATACACTAGCTCTTAAATTTTTTTCATTAACATTATCTTTCTGGATATAGCCTTCTAATTATTATTATCTAATGGTAGAGGCTAAGGATTTTGCTGAACATCCCATACACCACAGGACCGCCTCCAAAACAAGGAATTATTAGTGTCAAAATACCCCTAAATACTGCTAAGGTTGAGAAACCCTGATTACCCAAAGTAAATATTTTAATTTTATCTTATTAATTTAATTGAAATCCTAAGTATGTATTGCTAGAGAGAAAAAAGCAGACACTTCACACTGACTTACTTCTCCCAAGTGGAGAAACACAGTATCTCTAACTTGTGAAAGAAGAAAAAGTATATGAAAACATTATTGACAAACACCTCTCCATATATATTGTAGAGAACGTATAATCATTCAGTATAATCATTGAAGTATAAAAAAGTTTCCACTCTCTTGCTTTTAGCAAAAAAAAATTGGCATTTCGTATTTAACTTGTTATAAGTATCCATTTTTATCTAACTATCAAGCTGTGTCAATCACTCAACCACTAGAAATAAAATAGGTCCTTCTTAATACTGTGCTTTTTGTCTGCATTGTAACATCTGGATGTATAAGAAACTAGACACTAATTTAGAAAAAAAAAAAAAACCCTTGTTAGTTTAACTACTCACTTTATTTATTTATTTATTTATTTATTTATTTATTGAGACGGAGTGTTGCTCTGTCGCCCAGGCTGGAGTGCAGTGGGGCAATCTTGGCTAACTGCAACCTCCGTCTCCCAGGTTCAAGTGATTCCCCTGCCTTAGTCTCCCGAGTAGCTGGGACTACAGGCGCCCACCACTACACCCAGCTAATGTTTTTGTATTTTAATAGAGATGGGGTTTCACCATGTTAGCCAGGATGGTCTTGATCTCCTGACCACGTGATCCACCCACCTCGGCCTCCCAAAGTGCTGGGATTACAGGTGTGAGCCACTGCGCCCAGTTTCAAACACAATTTTATGTGTACAATTCAATGATTTTTAGTAAATTTACTAAGCTGTGCAATCATCAGCATAATCTAGTTTTAGAATATTTCCATAATCCCAGTAAGATCATTCATATTTACTGACAGTTATTCCCTATGCGCTCTCCCTGCCAGCCCCAGACAACTGCTTAGCCTACTTTCTGTCCCTATGGATTTACAATTTTTTAGACGTTCATTATAAATGAAGCCATACGGTATGTAGTCTTCTTGTCTGACTTCTTTTTCAAATACATTTTACATGTTTTTCACAGGAAACTGCAGAAATCTGCTTTTATGATTTTAGTACACATTTTGGTAGAAGACATTAAGTTTTAGGGTGTGGCTTTTAATTGTAAAGGTTTAATATACTAAGCTAGCATGGAGATCACTGAATGATAATTACAAGCTACACATTGAAATTATTTGAGAACATGTTCTCATTTTGTAGATATGTTTTCTAGAAAATTGTTTTTATTTTCTATTGTTTTTATGTTTTCATTATTGTCTTATTAAAAGTGTTATGCAACCTAAACTCATTCAATACCCAAGATGAATACTCATAATCAGATATGAGTATGTCTGACGCCTTGGCTGTTATGTAAAGAAGCACATTTTCAATACACCTCACATTTTTTCAGTATATTTCAAAACATTCATTTATTGTGAAGACATTTCAAAATATTAATCCTTTCTAAAGTCATGCATGGGGAAAACATGAAGGGAAATGTATCTTCATGGAAATAACATCACAGATGTTAGCATACTCTGGTGTTAGACAAAGTGTATATTATTTATATTTGTTTTGTTTCAAGTTTAGTCTAACATGATTAGTATTGTCATTTTTCTTAGGTTAAAATAAATGTCGGATCACCAAAACAAAGTTGAAATACACCAAAACATAAAGATTATATACAATCTTACATAGCATAAGAGATCCTCTTCTCTTTCACAAGAATATTTTCAGGCATCTCAAAAGAAAACATCAAAGATGATCACCCTTGAAGGAAGTTGAGGAGTTTTAAAATCTGTTGCAAAAATCTTCCTATTTTAAATTATTCTTAAGACAAAAACCATATAATTTTGTTCTGCTGTTGAGCATACTAATTCACAGAGAATTTCAAGAATTTTTTTGATTGAGACATTGTATAGTATTGGACTAATACATTTTTACTGATTCTTTTGCTTTTCTTAATTAATTTATAATTTATATGCAACAAGATGTAGAGATATTAAGTGATAAGTTTAATGAGTTGCAGCAATTGCTTATACAGCTGTAATCCTCACAAAACAAACATCCACAAGAATCTCATCACCCCAGAAAGTTCTCTCTTGTCCCCCTTTTTGCTCCCTTCTCCTCTACCCAAAACGCAACTGATCTTTGATATTAATGACCATAGATGAGTTTTTCTTGTTTTGGTACTTCATATAAATGAAACACTACAGTATTTACTCCTTTATCACAAGTTTCTTTCACTCGATATAATATAAATGTTTCTCAAATTTCATATAATTTGTATATTTATACATTCATATACAGTTTTTGCTATTTTGATTGTTTTTATTAAGTCCTATAAACACATAAAATTTGTTTATTGATTATTAGTTGGTGGGTATTTGGGCTTTTTCAAGGCATAGTTATTATGAATAAAGTTATGATGAATATTTTTGTATATGTCTGTGGATATCTATTTTCAATCCTCTTAGATAAATACCAAGGAGTGTAATTTGGGTCACAGTTCACCAAAATGATTATAACAATGTAAACATCAATTGGCAGTATGTGAAAGTATCAGTTGCTATACATCCTGTCAATATTTAAATCTGCCAGTGTTTTTTAAATTTTAGCTATCTGTATGGGTGTGAAATATTACCAAATTGAGGACTAAATTATTACTTCTTTAATGAAAAAATATGTTTTCTGTTGTAGACAGCCCAACCAGTCAAAACCATTGCCCTCTTTCCCTTTTAAAAAATGTTTTATCCTTTTTATTGTTGACTTCTAAGGGGCTTTTAAATGTCTAAATATGTATTTTTTCCAGTCTGTGGTTTTCTTATTCATTTTGTCAAATATGCTTCCTGACAAAATTTTTCAATTTTGTTGAAACTCGGTTTATCATTTTTTGCTTTCATGATTACTATTTTTTTCTGACTTATCTAAGCAAGTTTTGTCCCAATGAAGAATTAATTATATTCTTCTATATTTTCTTTTAGATGCTTTATGCTTTTGTTTTACATGGAGGTCTATCATTCATCAGAAACTAATTTTTATGTATAAAATGAGGTAAGGCTGAAGGTTTATTTTTCCCTAATTTTCAAATCCAACTATTCCATCTCCATTTGTTATTATTTTTGCGAAGCCTTACTGCTGTTTTCCATAATGGCTGCGCCAATTTACAACCCCCCCAATAATGGAGTAGAAGTGCTTTCACCTGCCTCTATAACATTTAGAGAGCCTTCTCTAAACGCTGTTTCCACAATATATCACCAAAGAATAATAGAGTTGTAGCATTTTCTGTAATTGATTTATGTTAAACTGATTAAGCACTACTAACCCCTAATTATTGTCCAGATTTTTCAAAGAATAGCATATTGGCTTATTATATAAAGGAGTCACGTATTTCTGTGGCATAATTTCTGCTTCACATAATTAAAAAATCAATTATGTTGACCTCATACCTTATCATCCTCTAACATTCTTTTTATTTGTCTATACCTATTTCTAGCAACAATCTTGAAAGAGTTATGTGCCCTTTGTCTTTATTATCAATTATCCCGTTCTAAATATGTTTCATACCCAGCACTCCACAATGCATACTTTTCACTTACCTGTATGTGGCCAAACCACTAATCATATCAATTTCCTTATCATATCAATTTCCTTATTTTTTGACCTTTCTGAAGCACTCAAAATAGATGACCTTTTTTTTCCATTAAAAGCATGAGATTCAGAGATGAAAATTATAGTTTAGGAAGAAGAAAAAGAAGACAAAACTGGGTTAAAACGAACAAGGAAGATGCATTAGCGTATCTCTCTTTATCCTCCCCACACTGGGACAGTTGGTCCAAAGGAAATGTGTACAGCTCAAGTGGTGGATATGGAACTTGAGTTGACTGCAGAGGAATTAGGGAAAACCAACATTTTAGTTAGTGCAAGGTAATAAATGAAACGTTCTGAAAACTGGTTGAAGATATAGGGCAAGTTTAAGATGACAGATACAGCATATCAACTGAAATCATTCTGATAAGTCACCTAAAATTTTGTGCTTTTGTTTCTCATTCTACAAAATGGAGATAATAATCACTTACTTTTTTCCTCATGGCTATTTTGGGGGAAGAGTCTTGAACTAATGGATATGAAGGTATTTTGTAAATTTTGAATCCGTATACAATTATAGGTGTTAATACTAACTTATTAATGTAACCTAATTAACATGCTACAGATATGATTTCTATATTTTCAAATTTTATAAGCCAGAATGTATGCATGTGTGTTTATATGTGTGTATATTAATTTGCTATTGACATACATTCATTAAATTATTATTTTTCAGGTTAAAAAGATTTAGTTTTGATCTCTAAAATTTTTTATAAAGGAAAAATTGTGAAAAGGACATGAAGGAGAGTCTTAAAACTGAATACATTTAGCTTTATGAAAAACTCCTTACATTTTCATATTTTTCCCCATTCTTCTCCGACGAGTGAAGTCTTCATTATGCAGCATGAGATGAAAAATCAATGTTTAGAAACTACTGATTTAGAAGCTGCCTTTCGGAGGTATAACATTTTTATTGCTTCAGGTAATAAAATCACTGAAGATTGTTTTGTAAATTCAGAAAACACTGAAAGTACCTTAGCCATAACCTCTTGAATGCCATACACACTAAAAGTTGAATGCAGCGCTACTATAAAATTATGACTTTGAATACTGGTTTGTTGGGTCAATTGAAATATTGTGAAAACATTATGTGAAAATATTCAGCGTATCAAAACATATACTTCTGCTTCTATAGCAAATTTTAAAAAAAGAAAAATCTGCTAAGATTTATTAGGCTGGTGCAAAAGTAATTGCATTATTTTTGCCATTTTTTTAATGGCAGGAAACACAATTACTTTTGCAACAGCCTAATACATTTGGCTGTGTACCTGACTTGTCCAGTAAATTATGAACTTTTGGGAAAGCAGGACCACAGCAATTAGAACATTGCTTTTTTTTTTTAATTTTGTAAACACATATTAGGTTTGATAAGTGCTATGAGTCCAACATAACATTTAGGATCAAGTACAGATAATTTAAAATGGTATGGTAAGCTGAATAATGAACCCCCAAATATATCCACATAATCATCTCTGGAATTTGGGAATGCTACCCTGTGTGGTACAAGGGACTTAGCAGATTTGATTAAATTAAGGATATTGAGATAAGGAGATGCTCCCAGATTTTAGAGATCGGCCCAGTGTAATCACAGTGATCCTCACAGAAGAATGTAGGAGAAGCCAGAGGAGAAGGCAATGTTATGATGGAAGCCATAACTGGAATGATGCAATTTGAAGATGGAGGAAGACGTTAGGAACCAAAGGATACAGATGACCATTAGACATAGGCAAGAAGGTCGAGTGTGGTGGTTCACACCTGTAATCCCAGCACTTTGGGAGGCAGAGGCGAGTGGATCATGAGGTCAGGAGATCAAGACCATCCTGATCAACACGGTGAAACCCCGTCTCTACTAAAATAACAAAAATTAGCCAGGCGTGGTCGTGTGTGCCTGTAGTCCCAGCTACTCAGGAGGTTGAGGCAGGAGAATCGCTTGAACCCAGGAGGCGGAGGTTGCAGTGAGCGCAACTGCACTCCAGCCTGTGTGACAGAGCAAGACTCCATCTCAAAAAAAAAAAAAGAAAGAAAAGAAAAAAGCAAGAAAAATGAGTTTTCTCTGCAAAGCCTGAGAAGGAACCAGCCCTGCCAACTCCATGACTTTGGCCCAATGAAAATAACTTAAGACCTCTGACCTCCACAACCATAAGAGGACATATTTGTGTTGTTTTACATCACTGTATTGTGATAGTTTATTATTGTAACAACAGGAAACTAGGACAAGTAGTAAGTAGTATTCAACCTCTTTTAAAATTAAAGCCTAGGCTACTTGCAAATGATGACACAATTGGAATCTGTTGCATTTTTCTGTACACACCAAGCATTACAGAACATTTAAAAGCTAGCTTCTACTACAGGGTTATAGCTCAGGGATTAATAAGGATTGCTTTTCTATTCACCTTCTTGTTTTATTATTATTTTCAGTTTCCTGGAAGACATTATATCCTATTAAAGGTTTAAATGTTTAAGATATGCTTAAATGCACCAAATAGGTTTATAATAGAAAGTTCTTATAATCAGACTTTGATGATCTGAATGTCTATGTCCCCTGAAAATTCATATGTTGAAAAACTACCTTCCAAAGTTATGGTATTAGGTGGAGCCTTTGGTAGCTGCATACTTCATGAGGTCAGAGACTACGTGAGTGAGAATTGTGCCCCTTATAAAACAGACCAAGAAAAAGACCCCTCGCCCTTTCCACCCTGTGAGGGTACAGTGAAAAGATGGCCTACCAATAAGTGGACTATCACCAGATACCAAATTTGCTTGGACTTCCCAGCCTCTATAACTGTGACACAAATTTCTGTTGTTTAGAAGCCACCCAGTTTATGGTATTTTGTCACAGCATCATGAAATGGCAAAGACTGAAAATGGAAAGCCCAAATAGAATGGAAAGTTGGAGGAAAGGCATTTTTTTTTTCTCCATGTTTAAGCCAAGACATCCATCTACTCCTGACTTTGGATCTCAGTGCTCCACCAAACTGAGACTTACACCACGGCCCATCCCTTGCTCTCATGCCCCACCTTTCAATTCCCCTTCTCGGATTTTCAGACATTGGCTTTCCTGGTTCTCCAGCTTGCAGAGCTAGCTTGCAATTGCAATGCAATTAAGTGCATTGTTTTCAAGAGAAAGAAACTTTGTATTAGTAGGTCAGAGAAAATTTGGCCGGGCACGGTGACTCATGCATGTAATCCCAGCACTTTGGGAGGCTGAGGCAGGTAACCTGACCAATATAGTGAAACCCCATCTCTACTAAATATACAAAAATTAGCCAGGTGTGGTGGCATACACCTGTAGTCCCAGCTACTCAGGAGGCCAAGACAGGAGAATTGCTTGAACCCAGCAGGCAGAGGTTACAGTGGGCTGAGATCATGCCATTGCACTGCAGCCTGAGTGACAGAGTGAGACTCTGTGTCAAAAAAGAAAAAAAATAAATAAAAGAAAGAAAAGTAATTGGTAGGATATAATGTGGCTCACAGAGTTTAAATAAAATAATAAAGTGTTATCTTTGGATAGACCATATCAATCCAGGTGCCTAAGCTAAATGTTTATCTCTTCAGGAGATAAGTCGGCTCTGGGGTATTTAAAACAAAAGCAGTGGCATTTCTCATTAAATTTGACATTCAAGTTTCCAAACTCAAGAGTAATACAGAGAGCATAATTTAACTAGTTTGAGCCATATGCTTTCTCTTCAGCTAGCAGAAAGCTGGATACTTTGATTGATGGACCCAGGAAACACAAAGCACAGTGATGGAGAAGTAATTCCTCAAACAGAACTGGAAGGTGTTCTTACTAGGAGAAAATGAGAATGAATGCTCAGCAGTCAACACAAGTAAGTCAGTAAATAAATAAACACATGTGCATGCATACAAAATACTATTGTCAGTGCTATGGAAACCTTCCCTCTTTCTTAAGAATGATCAGTTACACAATTCTACACTTATATTTTATAGATATCAGTTCATAGTTCTTCGGAATAGGGCCAGGTAGCACCTAAGAAATGGCATGCATTATAAATAGTTGCTAATAATTAAGCCATGAACATAAGGGTAGTGGCTGTTCATGACCTCCATAACTACACACATTCTCCCTTTTAATTGTTGTGCCTCAGTGCATATGTAATAGATAATCTTGATTATAATCTCCATTTTTATGACATTAATTTTGGACAGCCATGATTCACTTTAGAGGAATATGTTTATTAAGGCATTAATACATCCTGGCATTAGTGTGATGCTCCAGGAATGTTGGGAGGGCAACATTTTATACTGGGAAAACATACAGCAGAGCAGGTAAACCAAAGCCTGGGTAACCATGATGTTAACCTCTAATGGATATATTTCACTTACAGAAGATATTAAGGAGTAAAAAGAAATAAAAAATAATGACAATTACAGGGACCTAATTTACTCACATATGCAAAAGGGTAGAAACTTGAACAAAGTTTGTAAGTCCTTAAAAGATTAAACAAAGTGTTGGCCACTATTTTTAAGGCTTGAAGAGTGAAGTCACAATACCCTTACACATGAAAGTAAAATTAAAGCTAACACTATGGTATAGCGACTACTTACATACCATTTCCTTGTATTGGGCTTTGTAAGTAATCTAGAGACTCTCAGTGTTTACTAAAGGTTTCTTCTTTTAGAGGCGGGCCCAATGTAATCAATCACAATGGAATGACACAGTGTAATCACAAAGGAATGACCTTGTCATTGTCCAATCAAAGCAAGTAAAGCTGACAAAACCAAAAGCTGCCTTTGAAATCAGTTTGTAAATACCTCTTATGCAGATTATGCTGATTACCAAAAAGAAACACACTAATAACAATACACGCAGTGTTGGGTTTGACTTGTGTCCCCACCAAAATCTCAACTTGAATTGCATCTCCCAGAATTCCCATGTGTTGTGGGAAGGACCCAGGGGGAGATAACTGAATCACATGGACCGGTCTTTCCGGTACTACTCTTGCGATAGTGAATAAGTCTCACAAGATCTGATGGATTTATCAGGGGTTTCCACTTTGGCTTCTTCTTAATATTCTCTTGCCACAGCCATGTAAGAAGTGCCTTTCTCCTCGTGCCATGATTCTGAGGCCTCCCCAGTCACGTGGAACTGTAAGTTCAATTAAACCTGTTTTTCTTCCCAGTCTCAGGTATGCCTTTATCAGCAATGTGAAAACGGACTAATACAGGCAGTAATTCAGACAGGTAATATTTTTATCTATCTTCCATGCAACACAATAATTTAGCATTTGTAATTAACAACAGACAGAATACTCTTTTCTATAATGGGGGAAATAGATCCTGTTTTACATGACAGAAAATTAAATAATCTGAACTTTATAACTCTCAAATTTAGTTTAGACAATTTCCATACAAAAATATCCTCTAGATTAGGAATAATTTAAATATGTATGGTATAAATTAAGAATGATACACAGATAATATTCAGTCATATTTGGAATTATGGCACTTTTGTGTGCAGGGGAGATTAAAGCTAAGAGACTAAAAAGTACAGAATGGGAAGGATTGTAGTCTGGAAGACATTCGCTCTGTGTCAGATTTTATATCAATGAAATTAATAATCTTCTGTGCTGTTCAAGCCCTAGACATGCATACACACATAGAGACACAACTGTGTAACAAATCTAGAACAGGTCACATGAGAGACGAAACCCATGGAGAAATCAATATTAAAGCTTGTTGAGTCCTTTGTCCTATAATCAGAGGTCTGCATTCTTGTTCTGAGAGCATGTACATTTAGCTTTCGGAACTTCTTCTTCAGTGTATTGTGTCTATGTACATGTACATTTTTCCATGTAAACACTTTAAAAATACTAATTTGCATTCTATCTAGACTGGCATCCAATCTATATACAGTCATGCCTCAGTATTCATGTTTAGGGGATTGGTTTTAGAAACTCCCAATCCCTACAGATACCCAAATCTGTGGGTGCTCAAGTCCCTTCTGTAAAATTGTATTTTCATAAAACCTATGCATATTCTCCCATATACTTTAAATGATTTCTAGATTACTTTTAATGCTGAATGCAATGTAAACGCCATGTAAGTAGTTACTGTACTGCAGTGTTTAGGGCAGAATGACTGAAAACAAGTCCGTATATGTTTAGTACAGATGCAGCATCCTATCCTAGACCTAACTACACTTTCAATCTAAGGTTGGTTGAATCCACAAATATGGAACCCATGAATTCAGAGGGCTGACAATGTAAATCTAATAATTTATTTTTAGGTTCAAACCAAAAATGTTTGAGTGTCAGATACTATGTTAAGCAGACTAGAGACAAAGGAACACTGAAATGCAGTCTCCACTTCTCAGGGCTCGTGTGAAAATACAGTTAATGTACAAAACAAATGATATCAAAACAAACATGGTGTTGGCCAGGAAATGAAGCATAGAGCATATGAAACATTTTCTGAATCAAGGGTTGGCAAACTTTTACTATCCGCTAGAGAATAAATATATATATATGTGTGTTTGTGTGTGTGTATATATATATATATTTATTATACTTTAAGTTCTAGGGTACATGTGCACGACGTGCAGTTTCGTTACGTATGTATACATGTGCCATGTTGGTTTGCTGCACCCTTTAACTCATCATTTACATTAGGTGTTAGGAGAAATACCTAAAGTAAAAATATTTTAAGCTTTGTGGGCCATGCAGTTTTTGGTCACAGCTATTCAACTCTGCTGTTGTAGTACGAAAATAGCCATGAACAATACTTAAGTGAATAGGCATGGCTGTGTTCCAATCAAACTTTATTTAGGAAACTTTGTGGTGGGGGTGATGGTAAATTTGACCCACTGGCCATACTTGGCTGAATCTTTATCTAGATCTTGAAAAACAAGATGGAACTAAACAACTTTAGAAATGTATAAATATTTTATCAAGCAGAAGGAACAGAATAGTCAAAGCATGAAGCCTTGTGAGGTATCTGAGCAGTTTGAAAACCGATTTGAGTGTCTATACCTGTGTTGTATAGCTAAATTAAGTTATTGCATATTTAATCAAGACAGCAACTCTATTCTTACTGGTGAGAGAAAGAGTCCATAATAATGTGGGGAAAATAAGATTCAAATATGCAAATACGAGTTTGACTTTAAAACCCTGCTCTTTGCACTGTACCTCGTTTCTTTAGTCTGAGAAACATATACTTGTTAAATACTGAATACTTGATAATTACAGGTCTCCACCTTTTATATGGAAATTACATTGAATGGTTCTAAAAGTAATGACCGTGTATGGTGAGCTCCCCTTCTTTAAAATGCTGAGGAATAAGAAATAAACAAATTTACTTATAAGTGCATGGTTAGTATTATGTAATTAATCTGCCCTGAAACACCAGTTAATTATGAATTACAGATTGCCAAACAGACTGAATTTGAAATAGATTCACTTTTTAATTTTCTTTTGCTCAATGTTGTAGGGCAGATTCTGCTTTCATTCATCCACCACTGGCTACAAGTGGAAATAACTCCATTTCCTTTAACACTTTCCTATTGTAACGGCACACAAACATATGTTCTTACTGGACTCTCAATTAATTATGACAGAAACTGTGAAGCACCCTATGTGCTTCTTCTGGAATTTTGAAATGCTATCAATCATGTTTGCATGTTGCCTTGGGAAAATCAGTGATGCTGTATTTAGGCTAAAAGATGGGAAAGTTATTAGACATCTGTGTTAAAAACAAATAGGCAAAATCGCAATTGAGAGTTTTCAAACTGAAGTCACTGCAAACATACAAAATGGGATCAAGGAGTGACTTCTAAACACTTGTCATTCATACACTTAAAGATTTCAGGAAATGAATTATCCACATCAAAACTGAAATCTGGAGCTCGGCTATACTTCATTAGGTTTATTAACTGTGATGCCAACAGCTTAATATAAATTATTCTCCTATGAGTACCCAAGAAGAGAACTAAACACTTTTTAAAAAGATGAAAAAAAAAAAGATTGCATGGTTTTCAATGTTATGATTATTCATGAGCCCACATATATTTGGTGCTGCTGAATCATCTCTAATGAGTTTGGATGTTACAATAAATACCATTGATCATTCCATCATGTAAAAGCCTTCTTTCTACATAGAGTGATAGAACAGGAAGACCCACAAGATTAATTCGTCCTCCACTTTCATTTTTCACAGAAAGAAACTGAAGAACACAGAGGGGGTCACATAGCTAGTTAAAAACAGAGATGATATTGCTAAATCTTAGTGTTCTTTACACATTACCGTATTTCTTTGCTTGTCTTTCTTTGGAAGGGTATTCTGAACTTGAATATGTACTGATCTGGCAGGCAAGTTTGATTTCATAGCTCTGTTAATGTGTTTCTTAATTTTCTATTTTTTTAAACAAATTAACCTACTTTAATTTATTCTTAATATATGATATTCTCTCTGCTTCCCCGCAAAGATGGTGGCTAAGTCCCTGCTTTATCTGATCAAATTAGACATGGAATGGACATTGCACATGTGTATAGCATCAATATTCCAACCTTGATAAAAAGCAGTCATATCTAGATATTTCATTGGAAATTGAGTCTACTGCCTAAATCAAATACATACAATGATCTGTTATTCTTTGCCTGGTCAGCAACCTCTCGTTTACTGCTGAAATGAATTGACACTTTTAAAATTAATAAAATATTCTAGTCCACTTTTCCAGTAGTTTTTCTCCTTTTCCCCCATTTACCAGCAACTACTCACTCTTCTTGTCCTACCTTTGTTTAAGTTGATTTCTCCATTTATATTATTCTTAACTGTAATGGTAGTTATGCCAGTATGAATGAGGCACATTTAAGCCTGGATTTCAAATTTCAGCCATGGTGCTTGCTACTCAACCCGACATGTATTTGTTGGAGACTCAGGAGATTTACAACTTAGTAAAATGAATTATAACAAGCAAGAAATTAACCGCAGCTTTCATCAGTCTTCTCTCTCTCTCTCTCTCTCTCTCTCTCTCTCGCTCGCTCGCCATTCTCCTGCCTTAGCCTCCGGAGTAGCTGGGACTACAGACGCCCACCACCAATCCCGGCTAATTTTTTGTATTTTTAGTAGAGATGGGGTTTCACTGGGTTAGCCAGGATGGTCTCGATCACCTGACCTAGTGATCTGCCCTCCTCGGCCTCCCAAAGTGCTGGGATTACAGGCGTGAGCATCTGTCCTCTTTCTTACAAAGATTATTGTCTTCAGCTGGGAGGAGCTAGAAGGTAACTTAATGACCATGCAAAATAAAGACGATTTTAGAATCTCCATCTTTAATGCCCGTATCCTATGAGCAGTTTGAAAACTGTCATTTCCCCCAGTAAATTTATTCTTAAAATATTTTCTACTTTTAAACTATATACTTTTTGAGAGTAAAAATAGAGTCCCATTTATTTTTCTGGGTTTTTTTTGGTTTGTTTGTTTAAATAATACTGTGGTAAAGAATATTAATATTAGAGATCAGAAATGTCTTGTTAAAAAGCTCAACATGATCAGGTATAATCAGAAAACAATCTTAGTATTTTCCACCTCTTTCTTCAAATGTATCTTGTCAGATATTCTTTGCCATTTCCTGGAAAATACATTAGATATAGTTGTTAGCTTTGTAGTGACACAAGTCCCACAGTTTTCAGGTTATTACCGTTTTATTTTCAATTATTAAAATGAAGTTTCTATTCTCCTTGTGAATTTAAAGCTTTTTCCAGCCTCACCAGCTCACATCTGACCAGCAGTGAGGAATGTGAGATGGTCTGTTCTGCCTCCTTTTTCAAATTTCCTTTTACTCTGCTAGATCATGCAACCTGTCTCTCTCTCTGACTCTCTATCTCTCTGTCACACACACACACACACACACACACACACTTTATTTATTCTTCCAATCATGCTCCATATTGTTCTTCCCCATAACCCATTTAGAGCTCAACCAGAAGTGATCTTTAACTGCAATCACTTAGATTCCTTCTAGCGTCATTCTGAAAGCTATTTCTTATGGTTTCTGTTTAAGCCCTTGATTTAGGCTCAAGCATTCCCTCACTGATCTATTTTCTTTCTGTCTCTACCTTCATGTATTTGAACTCTTAAATTCTTTCTTCTATGTATTTTTAGCCCATTTCCATGTAGTTTCCAGAATGTGTAATATTTATTTTAATGGGAAAAAAATCTCATGGAATTGCAGACCCATTGTCATTCTTGTACAATGGTTGTTTCTAATCATATCAACATAGCAATAGCGTGGAAGGATGGAAATCAGCAAAATTAAAATCAGGAACCAAAATTGAATGCCAGAAATATCACCATTCTAAGACTTCTACAACACATTGATGCATTTGATCTATAAATTTTCCTGATGAAAACAGACTAGAAAGGCACATTTTTAAAAATTGCACAATTCTGATTCCAGAAAGATTTTATTACTGTCATTGTATATATGTGTATGTACATATATACATACATATCTGTCTGTGTGTATGCATATGTATATATGTGTTCATGTGTATATACATGTATATATGTGTGTGAACGTGCATGTGTATATATGTATGTGTATATATACATGTATATATGGATATGTATCATGTATATGTGTGTGCATAAAATACATATATGCATATACATCTATGTGTGTATACATATACATATATGTATGTATAGATGTACACACATCTATACATATGCATATATGTATGTGTGTATGTGTATGTGTATATGTGTATATATACATTGTGGACTGTATATGCATCCAGGATTATACATTCTGGAAATTATATATACATATACACACACATATACATATATACACACATACATATATGTATGTATAGATGTACACACATATATATGTACACACACGATATATACTGAAGAAGAAATATTGAAGAAATATATAATGAAGAAATATTGATTTTTACCAAGCTGTTGGAAGAGTTCCCAAACATAAAGCTTTTGAATGACTCTAAAAGACTTTCAAAATCATTGTCAATCCTTTAAAACATTGATTGTAGTTTCTTTTTAAAATAAGATAATTGAATTGTTTGTTTTTAGAAAGTTTACAAGGAGAGGTTTTCAATATCATCAGTTCTTTTGCATCCAGCCTGCTATTCTGAAAACATCCACTGAGTGCATACCAAGAGTTAGCCGTGGAGATACACAGTCGAACAAACAAAAACTAAAGTTCCTGTCAATACGGAGCTTATTTTTCTGGTGAAGAATAAAGATGTTAAATAAGTCATTGCATGAAAATTTGGTTAGTGTTATGATCTGATGAATACAGACTGTTGTGCAAGCACCTTTTAGTTTACCATGTCTAGTGATTAAATACCATATAACAGTCAAATATAACAAATAAACAGATGCTATCTTCTTTATCCTGCCTGGAATGCACTGGATGGTTCCTTTTTGACAGCTTTCAGCTGCAATATCAAATCTTCAGAAGAGATTTTTCCTTAAAAAAAATCATCATCTAGTCCTTTCATACCTCCACCATATTTTAATTGTATAGCTTTCTTGCTTCTTTATTTACTTACTCATTATCTGTACTTCTGTCTGAGTGTTTACTACTTATTTCCAAAGTCTAGACCAGGATTAGGCACATAATAGTTATTCAATATTTGTAGATTAATTGAATAATAATGATATATAAATATATCCACTTGTATATAAGTCTTGTTAGTAATTTGTTAAAAACATTGATTCACTGACATGGTTTTCATAACCTTTAAAAAATTAGCCACCTTTTTTCTTTGTTAACTGTTAGTAATATTTCATTGTATGTATGTACCACATTTGCTTTATTCATTCATCCATTGATAGACATTTAGGTTACTTTCAGGGCTTGGATGTTGTAAATATTGTTGCAAAAAAACAAGAGACTGCAAATATCTCTTCAAAATACTGATTTCAAAACAAAAGAAATCTTACCATCTGCAATAACATGGAAGAACTTGAAGGGCATTTTGCTAAGTGAAATAAGGCAGGAATGGAAAAGGGCAAATACTACATGATATTACTTATGTGATGACTCTGAAGCAAACTCAGAGGAGCAGGGAGTGGAATGGTGGTTGCCATGAGATGGGGGAAGGGAAAATGGAGAAGTATTAGTCAAATAGTATAAAGTTTCAGTTTTACAAGAAGAGTAGGTCCTAAAATACCTACTGTACAACGTAGTGCTTATGGTTATCTATGTTGAATTGTATACTTGGAATATGCTAGGAGGTTGTATCTCATGTTACGTGTTATCACAGATAAATAATAATCATCATGATAAACAGATGGGGAAGGAAACTTTTGGAACCAATAGATAGGTTGTGTATACATAGAATGTGGTGATGGTTTCATGGATGTATATTTATCTCCAAAACTCATCAAGTTATATACATGAAATATGTAAAACTTCTTGTGTATCAGTAATAGTGCAATACAGTGGTTTAGAAAATAAAACAAAGCAGAAAATAGCCACTCCAAAATCTATTAACAGGTTCAAGGTAATAGACCTTTGCTTTTTTGCCTGCCAAGCACTCATTCAGTCTTTCTTTGGTAATACTACCACGTTTTTTTCCTTGGGAAATGACATCTTGTGTAATGTAAGTTTAGTTTTTTTCATTGAGAACCAGCATGAAAATGAAGCCAACACATAGAAAAGCAAAAGTGCAATAAAGTTTCCTAATATAAGTATTTTAGTACCTAGATTGAGTTCTAAGCTAGACTTTCCCTATAGACTACGTTGTATCAGCCAATTTATACAGGGTTTGTGTCATTTGAAAATAAAAGAGTCATTTCTAATAATCTATTATTTTGTTGACTGATGTGTCTTAATGCCTACGAACTTAAAATTCCATCTGTTTCTTCGTTAACATCGCCGTCATGTATTCTATTTTTACTCACAATGTTTGTGTGCTTATTTCTGCTCACTCAAAACTTACACTTAAATATGCTCTATCATGACCTCTGTAGTATCATTTCTCATCATGACTTTCCAGCTTTAACTCTCCTACTAATTACCTCAGTTTCTACTGTTGTATTTCTATATAATATAATATATATACCATGAGAATGGTAATCAGGTGGCCACCACATGTTTTGTTTCCTAGAAGGGTTGTAGATTAGGTGTATAACCTATTGATTCACTGTATTTGGGTAAAGTAACTATACTTCGCTTTTCTACTAAGGGGATGGGCAGAATAGATTTACGATATTGTATAAAATTTAGCTACCTAAAGGGATATTGGACAGAAAGTTCCTTATAAGGACAATAAGCATGGTAGGCAATACTATATTCAGGGTTAATTTTGGTACATGGATTGAACATAGTAGATGCTCAATTAATGATTTCTATTTATGATTGTCTGTGCTTGTTATAAGAGGTGAACCTTTAGCTTTTACTGGAAAGTATATAAATAAACAAGGTGATGGTACAGAGGTTTCCTTGCTGCTTTTTACTAGAGTCGATGCATTGTTCAAAGTGAATAACCAGTGATATAACCAAAATCACTATGTTTAACCCAGATTTTCCTTACTCTCAGACCCAAATTCTCACTATTATCCTTCTACTAGTAGGTATATGGTCAAGACTGTAGAGGAGTTAAAAGAAGTCATCAATTCACTAATAGGAAACCCTACATTTGCTGGACCACCCTTCCATGATAATAATGCTCATAAAGAATTTCCATACGTATCAGCTAATCTGATTTAACATTTCAAAGTTTTGAAATTTTTGTTTCATCCCTTATTTAATACCTGAGAGAATTTTATTTTTCAGAATTTCTATGATTTTTAAGTCCATATCTTACAGTATGGCTAATCTACTCTGCTTGTATATTCTTCTTGTTGAAAACATAAACTAAGCAAAATCTCAATGCCTAGGTCAGGGATTCTAGGCATGATCCTTCTTTAGTTCATTACCTATAACAGGTAACTGATGACTGACACTGATACACTTTTTCCTGGATGCCATCATAAAATATACTGTTTTTTACTTTAATATTCAGACTTCTGAATGCAGTAGGAATTATAAAGTCACTAATTTTCACAGCCTGGAAAATATTTTTATTAGTCATCAATTAATCATTATAAAGTATTGGTTGATCCTCTAGGATACATTGCAGTTCTGATTTATAAAATTTTAAGAATATGTTATATAGCTGGAGGTAAAAGAGGGCTAAATTATAACTCAAATGCCAAGTAGACACTTCAGACTTTCCTTGCAAAATGAAGTTATGTCTCCTTATATTTATTACTGACAGCTTTATTTTACGATAGAGTTGAATCACCTAATAGACATCAATCATTTGTTCCTTACTGATGGGAAGAGAGCCTTTCTTATGTCTAACAGCCAAATTCCTTGCATGGCATTTTGCAAAAGGTGATAAAAGCAGTAATTGTCCTTTTCAAATAGTGAAACACCAAATTTCACTATAATCTCTAGTATTCTTGAAAGTGCTTCTATGACAGAAGCATGAATAATAAACATATTTAGATTTGTGAGAAAGATAAATACATGAGGACTAGTGGCTTAAAGATGTAAAATAATAAATACATTGCTAGATAGACTCGGCCCCTGAACCAGACGATACAGACACATTTGGTAAGTTATACAGAACCACATGAAGCAACCATTTACCTTCAGTTATTTAGCCCTAAGTGGCTTCAAATAAAAGAGCAATTCCTAACATTTGCTAACCCAAGAGGGTATGTAATCAGAGAGATACAATGTAAAAGAAGTCACATTTGCTCCCAAGGGTACATGCAGGTTCTCAGGTGGCAGAAGAGAGAAGTTCTGTCCACGTAGAAATAAACTTGACTTTTCAGTATGTAGAATGAATGATAGATAAATTCTATAGAGAGACATATAAATATAAGAAAGAAAGAAAGAAAGAGAGAGAGAGAGAGAGAAAGAAAGAAAGAAAGAAAGAAAGAAAGAAAGAAAGAAAGAAAGAAAGAAAGAAAAAGAAAGGAAGGAAGGAAGGAAGGAAGGAAGGAAGGAAGGAAGGAAGGAAGGAAGGAAGGAAGGAAGGAAGGAAGGAGAAAGGAAGGAAGGATGGAAGGAAGGAAGGAAGGAAGGAAAAGAGAAAGAAAGAAGAGAAAGAAAGAAAGGAAGGAAGAAAAAGAGGAAAGAAGAAAGAAAGAAAAGAAAGAAAGAAAGAAAAGAAAGAAAGGAAGAAAAAGAAAGAGAAAGGAAGGAAGGATGGAAGGAAGGAAGGAAAGGAGAAAGAAGAGAAAGAGAGAGAAAGAGGAAGAAAAAGAAGAAAGAAGAAAGAAAGAAAGAAAGAGAGAAAGGAAGGAAGGAAAAAAGGAAGGAAGGAAAGGAAGGAAGAAAGAAAGAAAGAAAGAAGGAAAGAAGGAAAGAAAGAAAGAAAGAAAAGAAAGAAAGAAAGGAAAGAGAAAGAAAGAAAGAAAGAAAGAAAGAGAGAGAGAGAGAGAAAGAAAGGAAGAAAGAAAGAAAGAAAACCTGTAAGGGTGTGCTTACTTTCCTAGCACATGTGAAGAGAAGAGAGCACAGAGAAAGGCATAGTTTCTTTCTTGTTTAAGACCTTTAAAAAGTAGAGTGACCCTACCTTCCAGCAAACGTGGGCTCTGAATAACAGAAGCTCACGTTCTGTCCTTAGGTGATGATACAGAGGGAGGTGGAGACAGTGATAGAGATTGCTTCCTTGTCTTCAAGTGGACAGTATATAAAGTAACACATTAGTAATACAACTCTGGAACTTTTCAAGTAAAAGTTATATTGCCTTTTGGTGTGAATTTCTAGCTTTGCAACTGTGGAAAGAAATCAAGAAGGTTAAAAGTCACCCACTAACTCTATACTTTTAGGTTTGTGTGCATGCACAGGGTGTGTGTATCTCAATAAAATTAGTTATCATATTTCTACATACTAGCAAAAATTAGACTCTCACAGAATGACCATACTCTGAAAAGATTATTTTTTAAAAAAATTAGACGTTACAGTTTTTCCATTTGTTTTTGTATGTAAGAAAGTCTTACGCTGGCAAAAACATGAAAAGATTTATGAAGAATACTATTAATTGAAGAATGACTTGTAATATTGAATGTCTGAAAATAAACCCAAATATCCATTCATAGGGACTGTGTTAAATAAAAAAAAAATAGCTCATAGATGCAATAAAGAACCATGTAGCTGCAACAAAAGGAACAAAATTTACTTCTATATACTAATACAAAATGATTGGCAGGAAATGTTATTAAATAAAGCATGAAAGAGAAAGCTTTGTATGTTAGCCAATATTTTAATCCAAGAATGAAGAAAGTTAATAGATATATGTATTTATTTATATACCATAGTAGAAAGATAATAAAGTAAATAAAGTAATAAAATAAAGTAATAGAGTAATAAAATAAATAAGGTAAAAAAGACAATAAAAATGAATAAAGTAATAAAAATTGTGGCCTAAAGGGGAAACAACAAGAAATGTAGAGAGCAGATAAGGATACAGATTATTTTGTAATATGTCTACTTTTTTATGTTTTACTCGAGACCCTGTGAAATTTTGTATTACTATAAAATTAACTTACATTAAAATTGAAAGTTAGTTGAAACAAATGAAAGTGAATATGCAGTTGGTAGAATAAAACACAAATAAAAAGAATTATCAGCCAACGAACAGTTTCCTACTATCCAAAATTGGAATGGTTTTTGAATCAATTAGGACAATAATTGAAATCAACTGAAATACATTGGATATTCTATTTTATGTGTGAGAGTAGAGAAGATATAAAAGTAGCCATGAACTGATCATTTCAAAAGTTAGATAATGGGAACATCGCATTTCAATGTACCATTCCCTTTACATTTTTATATGTTTGAAATTTTCTATAAATAAAGCCCTACAAAAGGCAATTTACATACCCATAGAAAAACCAAGGCTAATTTACATCATGGCGTTGCATTACAGAACACTGTGTATTTTAACCATAAGTGATTTATCTCACCTAAACAGAAGTGGAAGAGAGGATAAAATGATCTGCCATGCAGATTTCTTTTCTATTTTGTTTCCACAAATCATAACAAGAGATAAACTGTTAAATTAAGCTATTTACAATGCTAAAGTTGTTTTATTTCCAAACTCATAAGTGCAAAGCATAACTTGAGCTGCAGCGCATATGCTTATGAAGGAAAAGTCAAGAAGTAACAAAGTGCTTTCTTGAGACTGGGAAGTGAGGTGATTAAGAAGATGGACCGTAGAGTTACGCTAGCCAACATGGTAGTCACTGGCCACAAAATACTCTTTATATTAAAATTCATTAAAATTCAATACAATTAAAAGTTTTATCTCTTCATTCACACTAGCTACATTTTGAGCTACATTGTCACATGTGGGTAATGGTTACTTTATTGAACAGTTCTGATACAAATTTTCTATCATCACAGAAATTTCTACTGACCAGAACTTACCCAGAGGGAGTCTCCCTGTTTTAAAATCCCAGCTCTACTCATTATTGACTGTATCAACTTTCTGATATTTAGTTTCCCCTTTTATTTTTTTTGAGATGGAATTTTGTTTTTTTTGCCCAAACGGGTGCAGTGGCGTGATCTCGGCTCACCGCAACCTCCACCTCCTGGGTTCAAGCGATTCTCTTCCCTCAGCCTCCAAAGCAGCTGAGTTTACAGGTGTGCACCACCAGGCCTGGCTGATGTTGTATTTTTAGTAGACTTGGTGTTTCACCATGTTGGCCAGGCTTGTCTCGAACTCCTGACCTCAAGTGATCCACCCACCTTGGCCTCCCAAAGTGCTGGGATTATAGGCATGAGCCACTGCGCCCAGCCCAGTTACCCAATTTTTAAAAAAATTGTTATTAAAAATAGTAGAACTAACCTCTAGGATGGGAGCATGGATTGAAAAAGGCATTTAGAACCATATCTGTACAATGTGAACACTTAAGAAATATTATTTCTTTGATATAAACCATCCCCTGAAATAGGTGTTAAATGGATTAGACAGTCCTGTCTCTAATTGCATTGCACAAGAAACATTTTGCAATGAAGTGTTCTGAGCATTGCTTAACTGATTTTAGAATGTTGACAAACTCAGACAGAGCTCTAAATATAGATTTAAAAACTTGACAAAATCCACAAATTGCTTTTCACAGATTCTCATGATACATTGCTTTGCTTAGGTTTTATAATTGAAACTGTCTGTGTAGTATTTAGACAACAGATTCTTTCTGTTTAGAGAATCTGAGAGATATTTAATCAGTGTGGTCGGCAGAACAATGGGCCCCCAGAGATATTCATGCTGTAATCTAATGGAATTTGTGATTATGTCATAAGGCAAATATATATATATATATGTCATAAGGCAAATATATATATATACACACACACACACACACATATGCATACAGAAGCAATTAGAGTTTAAAATAGGGAGATTGCCCTAGGTTATTTGGATGAGCTCATTGCAGTAATGTGTATCCTTAAAAGTGGAAGACAGAAGCAGATGAGTCAGTCAGTGAGATAAAATGAAGGTAGAGTCAGCAAGATTTGAACCATGAAAGGAGTTAGATTAGCTATTGCCGGCTTTGCAGACAAGGAAAGGGGACACCAATCAAGGCATGCATAAGGCCTCTTAAGGCTGGATGTGGCTCTCAGTTGAGAGCCAGTAACAAAACAGGGATCTAAATTCTGCTGCCACAAGAAGTTGAACTGTGACAACAACGAGAATGAGTAAGGAATCAGATTCTCTTCTAGAGCCTCCAGAAAGAAACTCAGCTTTGCTACCCTCTTTTTTTCTTTCTTTCTTTCTTTTTTCTTTTTTTTTTTTTTTTTCCATTATACTTTAAGTTCTAGGGTACATGTGCACAACAGGCAGGTTTGTTACATATGTATACACGTGCCATGTTGGTGTGCTGCACCCATTAACTCGTCATTTACATTAGGTATATCTCCCCCTGCCCCCCACCCCACAACAGGCCCCCGTGTGTGATGTTCCCCTTCCTGTGTCCAAGTGTTCTCATTGTTCAATTCCCACCTATGAGTGAGAACATGCGATATTTGGTTTTCTGTTCTTGCAATAGTTTGCTGAGAATGATGGTTTTCAGCTGCATCCATGTCCCTACAAAGGACATGAACTCATTCTTTTTTAAGGCTGCATGGTATTCCATGGTGTATATGTGCCACATTTTCTTAATCCAGTCTGTCATTGATGGACATTTGGATTGGTTCCAAGTCTTTGCTATTGTGAATAGTGCCGTGCTACCCTCTTGATATTACCCCAGTGAGGCTGGTATTATTTTGATCTACAGAACGTTAAAAGAAGAAAATCTGTGTTCTTTTTTTTTTTTTTTTTTTTTTTTTTGAGACGGAGTCTCGCGCTGCTATATTTTTGATAATTTGTTGTGGCAGCAATAGAAAGTTAATAGAATCAAGATAATAGAAAATGTATTTAAAATCTGACAAGGCAAATCCCTCATCTTTTTTTTGTTGTTGTTGTTTTTAATTTAATTTTATTTTATTTTTGAGACAGAGTCTCGCTCTGTCATCCAGGCTGGAGTGCAGTGGCGCAATCTCGGCTCACTGCAAGCTCCGCCTCCCGGGTTCACACCATTCTCCTGCCTCAGCCTCCCGAGATAGCTGGGACTACAGGCGCCCGCCACCACGCCCGGATAGTTTTTTTTGGTATTTTTAGTAGAGACGGGATTTCACAGTGTGAGCCAGGGTGGTCTCGATCTCCTGACCTCGTGATCCTCCCGCCTCAGCTTCCCAAAGTGCTGGGATTACAGGCGTGAGCCGCTGCGCCCGGCCGCCCTCATCTTTTTAATATGCTACTGCTATGTTATCATGACAGAAAAATATAGGTCTTATCAATTAAGATCCTCATTACAATTTGACTTGATAAAAATATTGAGCTGAATATAAGACCATATTCACATTCTGAGGGAAAGTTCGTAATGTATTTCTGATAATGTATGATTTGATTAAAAATAATATTGATTCATATTCCCTCTGATGACAAAAGCAGAGTCATTCTTGACAAGATCAAATAATAATAAACAAGATCAAATAATGTTTAAACGTACACCACAATTTGATCCCAACTCTAGATTATGAACTAAATGTACAAGAGGCAACTGCCCCTTACTTCATGATAACTAACTTCTGAGCAGGAGAGAAATGTCCTCTAATTTGATCAGTTGATCTCTTTCCATTATCTTTTAAAGAACCCATGACATTTTGTTATGCCTACAAAATTATTTTAATTGAGTGTAAAAAAATAAAGCTTTAATGTTTTAGTCTTCACAAGTAGAGTTATTTTACTTGTGTAGAAACAAAATTGCTAAGATTAAAAATTTTTGCATGACTGGTAGGTGCAAGGTGTAAACATTTTAATCTGAATAAACCATATAATCCTCACTACAACTACATGAAGTGGACACTCTTGCCCATTTCAAACATTATGTGTTGACTATTGCATCAGAAGTTTTTCACTGGTTGTTTCATTCGTATTATCAGAATTACGTCATGATAATTTTTTTTATAAAAATACCCATGAATTTCACAAGTAGAACAGAAGGCAAAAAACATAGAAAAACATAGGAAAAATGAGAATTTCCTTGAAAAAACATTTAAGATTTCTAGTGTTTGGAATTGGGGGGGTTGGTAGAGTGAGGGTGGAAGTGTGAGTATTCATGGGAATAAGTTTCTCTTCCATATTGATACCAGAGAAACAAACTTTTCTGTCACCATTTCATAGGAGATGTCCTAAATTAACTCCCTGAAACAGAAGAAATCCTGAAACATAAGTCAGTAAAGCCAGCTTTATAAAATTTGACATGTCATTTTATTCGTCAACATCATAAGAATTTCCTGTCTAATTGAGATGTTACCATCCTGACTCCCAACTCCAGTTACATGAATCTTAATTTCTTAAGGTCTTTCATGGTACACCGAGAATAGTTTCCACACAGGACAAAATGATTAATATTTTATGTCTGTATCTTCAATACGGCTGTCCTAGCATTTCATGAAACTGAGATCAGGTTTTTGTTGGTGCCGTCAGCAAATGTTATGTTTACATATTTATTGCTGTAGGTATGCTTCTAAAGGATATGTGGCTTATAGGATTTGCTCAAATTGAAATTTGAAAGTAAATTGTCCAATTGCAATGTTTGTAAGAATCTTCTTGCTATTCTGCTTGTCATTTCTTGCTATTTGCTTTAGTGATTTCACAACCCTTGAACAATATTTCATTTTAATATAATTAACTGACTTTTTTATCGACTAAGGATTTTTGAGAGGCAAAATCAGAGGCCATGGTCTAAAGACAGATGCAAAATAATTTCATAGGAGTGAATTAGAAGCAGATGACTTTAAGTAGGTCTAATCGTTCATAAGAGTTTATATGGAGAATGGGAGAAGAGGATATCAAGTTATGACATATAATGATGGTTGGCTGCATATACCTGTTGAGCATTGTTGCAGGAATAGAAGGGTATTGATTCATCTTTATGGAGATTATATGTTTGTAGTATTTCAGAGGGTTTTTTTTTTTTTTTTTATTGAGGAAGGTGGCTGCCATTCAGTCCAGGGAGTTGTAATTTCTTTGATTTCACATAGTTTTTAAGTAATAGAGCTAGGATTCAAACCCATGTTTTTCTGATCTCAAACTTTTATCTCATGTGCCACACTATCAAGAGAATGACAGAACCAGATAAGAGCATTCAGCTAAAATCTCATGTACTATATTACAGAGTCACCCTGGGAAGATGTAAAACCACATAACTCAGACTATTGTAGTGGCTAATAGTGGAAACTTACTCTTCCAGTTTTTTTCTTCTGATCTAGAGCCTTATACTTGTGCTTATTTTTAATAATTGAAACTCTGTTGAAAGGTGTCCATATCAGGCAGTGCTCTGGGCTTCTGCAAGATCATTTTTTATACCCAAGTGATCTTTTCTCATAAGGTAGATAGGATAGATATCAATAAAGTATGTGGTTTCATTTGAATGGGATCCAGTGTTCCTAATGTGAAACAAATGAGGATTGTTCTTCTATAGGAAGCCACAGCCCAAATTCAAGAGACAGAAACTGTACACCAACAACGTGAAGATGCTCAGGATTAATGGCATGACCAGTGTTTGCCCAAGGAGTCAAGTAAGTGAAAAGAAGCAGCAGATCTGGAACCTGTGAGAAAGGCCCCACTCTATCTGTGACATTTAGGGTGACATATCAGGCTGCTGTGAATTTCAATTGAGCAGCTTGTTAACCATGTGGCCCTGTGTCTCAGAAACTCATTTCTTTTGCCCAGGGACAATAATTGGTCCTGCTTTATTGTGTTGTTGTAGGGAATAAATGTGTGACTATAAACATTACCTAGTTTCTACCACATATTAATAGTATATGCTAAATGTTGGCATCTTCTGCTAGCCACTTTCTATTCCACAAGTGAAAATGGGGGGAGAAACAAATAGTATTTCATAAACATAAATGTTGGCTTTTAGACTCAGAATTCAGTAGCCCCATATCTTCGGTTTCATTGTATAGCTCTACCAAATGTAATCACTACAATATATCAGTATGTTGACCTTCACATGAAAGTCATTATTATAAGCCTTTCTGGTTCATTTCCTGCTGACATCTATAGCACAAGTGATAGTATCAAAGGGGACGGAGACATTTTAAAGCAGAGATGTGAATGCAGTGGGAAAGTGCCTGCAACCAGACTTTTGGAGGGCAATACATGCAGCTTTGGGGTTTCATCTTAACAATAACCACATTCATTTGGTAACATCCTTATCAAAATCAGGGGTATTTTGTGCCTTCATTAATCTATAAAGCCTTAGCACAGCTATTTGAACAATTTCCATTAGGTTTTGGAAGTAACAATGACAGCATGTAGACATCATCACATCCTTACTAGACCCCAACTGGTAACCACTGCTCTAAAGTTAGTAATAGCTGATTCATAATCAAATAAGCTGAGGTTGAAAGTGACAGGAAGCACTATTTTTGCTCTGGCAACCTGGAGTAAAGAATGTGGCCCTCTGTGTTTGATGATTGTTCCACTGACTGAGTGTGGCAATAAGTAATGACTCAGAGCTGCCTCCTTCCTTGCCCTCAGAGCTGAAAGCATCCCTATTAAATTGAAGACCAATGCTGTGCTTTCATTACAATGAGGACTGCTCTTGCCAAAAGAGAATTTTCCTTAATTAATGAGAAGGTACTCCTTTCAAACGCTACACAATGAGGTCATTGCAATGCAGCTTTCTCAGCAAAGAGCAGTCTGTCTCTGAACACTGGACTTTGTAGCTGAGGTGGAGAGGCAGTTTAGTGTAATTGTTAAGATAATAGGCTTTGGAGTCAGAACAACTGGCTAGCAAATATTGGCTGTCAGCTAATTTTTCAGGAGTCTTGAGCATGTTATTTCACTTCTCTAAGCCTTGGTTTCCTTCTCAGAAATTGCAGCTATATCATTTCTTATCCCACAGAATTGTTATTGAGATTAAACAAGGTAAGAATAGTAAAGCAGTTATCACAGTGTTTGGGACATACTGGGTAATTATTAAGTGGTAGCTGTTTTATCTCAACATTGTTGTTAGTCTCTTTTTTTGGATTCATTAATGGAAGTTATATATTTTCATGAAATATATGCCCGGGAGAAAAAGGATCAAAAACACTCTTTATTATTCATCATGAGTTAATGTCAAACCCTTATTACTTCCTGCATAGCTTTCTAAATTATAGCTTCATAAAAACTGCAGCCTAAGTAGTTATGACAAATTAGTTTTTTCTCATGGAATGTTGAGAAGGAATCTGAGATAAGACCTATACTCACTGAAACCGAGGGTCATGATTCATAATGATATCAGCTGTGGGGGAAAAATGGAACCTGAGGGAACACACGCCACCCACCCTGTATCTATGACTGAGATAAGCAAACAGCCATCATCTTATTGGAATGAGGGAAACTGAAACCTGGATCTGTTTAGTGTTAATGTTATGTAGCACTTCTTTCTGATAATTGCCAAGTCACCAGTATTGGGTCTTGCCCTTTTAGTTTTGAGGAAATTATTTCAGATGATTGCTGTGTGTGGTATAAGCTAAGTCTGTGATTTTCAGTTTCAGAAATATATTTTAAAATTATTCAACCAATATTTCTTCATCGCTTTTTTAACACACCTTGAGTAATTACCTTTTAAAAATGCTGAGAACATGGTGATAAATTTGTACTTGTGTGCAGCCTCTCAATACTGTAAACCAAAAATAAAATTCTAAGACTCCCAACCAATTGAATAGATGCCGCCTCTCAGCCAAGGACATTCCAAAGCAAACCTGAAAAACGAGTTCAGGCCATGATAGAAATGAGGGATTAGACATGCCTCATTATATCTTCCCCCCATTGGAGTTCAGGCACAACTAACCAGCATTCAAATTAAAACAGAGGTCTCAGGACTGACCACACAGACTCTTTGTGGCAATACGGTACACCACAAAATGACAGACAGCAGGCCCTGGAAGAAATCAAAGTATTTTATCCTAAAATGTATTTCTTTGATGTATTTTAAAATAGCCCTGCATCTATATGCTAGAGAATTCCCTTCTCTTTCCAAGTATTTTCCTGATCCAGGAGAGATTAACTAAGATTCTGGCACCTTTGTAAGCCTGATAAGAAATATGTATCATCTAATCTCTTTGAAGCCTACTACTTGGAGGATTCATTTCTGCATAACAAGAACATTGGTCTCCACAACACCTTGTCTTAACCCAGAAATTCCTTTCTATTGATTCCAGGCCTTTGGATAATAACTTAACACTTTCAAGCAATTGCCAATCAGAAAATCTCTAAACCCACCTAGGACATGGAAGCCCCACCTATGACCACGTTGAGTTGTCCTTCCTTTCTGGACCAAACCAGTGTCCACCTTACATATATCGCTTGATATCTTTGGAACTTCTGTCTCCCAAAAATGTATAAAACAAAGCTGTAATCCAACCACTTTGGGCACATGTTCTCACAACCTCCTGAAGCTGTGTCACTGACATGTCCTTAATCTTGCCAAAATAAACTTCCAAATTGACTGAGAGTTGTCTCAGATACTTTTTGTTTTACAATATCAAGATTGCTTATATAAGCAAACCTAGGTGCAGCTCTCAATGCTCAAAAGTCAGATGCGAGAGATGAGAGTTGATGGGAGGAAAAGCAGGTTTATTCAGAGAGCCAGCAAGCCAAGAAGATGCTGGACTACAGTTGCAAAGACCATCTTAAATTTAAAATTTTACCATAAGGAGTTGGTATGGGAGACACGTGGGCATGGTACAGGGGGCAGGGTCTGTGTGTCTTTGTTCTGGGTAATGTTTGTTTGGAGGTCTGGTTGGTGTTATTTTGACCTCAGCCTGATGGTGGTGGACGAATTGTTCTCAACATCCCTTAAGTGGGAGAATTCTGCAACTGGGGCTCTCTGCCTGGTTTGTTTCAAGTTAGCTGATGGAATTTCTTAAGCAAGAGCATAATTACATTACCATACATTGCTGGGGGGGAGTGTCTAGAGATGGAAGGAATGAAGGGATGAGAGGGGAGGGAAACAATGTGGGTGATCAATATGTATTTTTAAAATGGGAGTCCCGAGTTGCACTTGGATGGGAAAGATTCTCAAAGTTTGGAAACTGAGCTTGTTCACACTTGTTTTGGAAATTATTTGTTTTCTCACATCAGAATGCTAGTGTTTCATTAGTGTTAGGTAGATTCAATAGATAAAATTAAAAAATTCAATAGATATGTACTCACCTGCTTTTCCTAGTGAGAGATTGATTAATTGTTATGAGAGAGATCAATTTCACATTTACAACAGAAACCTGTATTAGTAGTTGTTTAAGATACATAGATAACCTGTAATTTCATGCTAATATATTCCTTGTTGCTGCTGGGGCTCAGAAAATGATACACCGGAGTATGGTGATTTGGCATGCTGAGAACTTTCATCTAAAGGATATTGGAAGGCATCAGAATAAATTGAATGGTTTTCAACATAAAGAAAAGACAATATTTAAGGTGATTGTTATCCCCAGCACACTCATTACACGAATGCATTAAATTATCATATGTACCCTAGAACTATAAACATCTATTATGCATCAATAAAATTTTTTTAAAAGAAGGAACCTTAAAAGTGAAGTTTCTTTCTGACCTTCTCCTGCTCTCCTGCCCCTCTTTTTCCCCTGAAGAAAGTCACAAAAATCAGAATTATTTTTCACCAAGGTGAATCCTAGGCACTAGATCCCCTTTCTCTCAAACAAGCCATACAACCTAGAAAGATCCTTTTCTTTCTTCTCCCTTCTTTCTAGAAGATTCTGAATTCCATAAAGGTCCTGTTCTATACCTAGAAGACGAAGAACTGGAAAGACCTCTGCATAGGGAGACCAAGAAGAATCTAAGAAGACCGGTATTGCTGAAGTTCCCCTCTCTATTACCATTAGAACATTCCCTCTGTCCAATCACATTTCTAAACGCCCGTCAATTTTTCACCAAATATGCATAAAAATAGATTCCCCGGGTCTTCATTTGTGAAGGCTTATGTAAACCTTGATTAAATAACTGGGTGTTATGCTTTTCTCCTGTTAACATGTCTTTTGCTAGGAGAGGTGACCATGACCCTTACGATGGGGGAGAAAATGTATCACACCTTTCTGTCCCTACAAAGTAAATATATGAAACATAGAGAAATAAGAAAACAGAAGTGAAAGCCTGTCTCCCACTTAGTATTTTTTCTTCAACAGTAAATATACTTTAACATTTTTTTGTGTGATTATTTTAGGAAAAAAAAAATGCAGAGGAACACATATTTGTTTCTTAGCTAAAAATATTAACATAATACTCTTCTGCACCTTACTGGACAATCTTTTATTACAAAAATAAAAGGGTTTTCCTCAAAAAATTGCAGAAAATGCAGAAATTAGCTGGAACAAGAGACGTCCTTTATCTTTCATGGGCACATTTGATTTTTTTCTTTTCTCTCTCTCTGTCTGCTCTTTCTTGCTCTTTTTTGTTGACCCACTTTCTCTTCTTAAGCATATAGTAAGGTATAAAATAGCTCCACCAATTACAGCTACTAAGATCAATACTCAAACAATTCCCATCATTTGAAGTTCAATCAGCTGCCACTCTCAGGAGTGGAGGGCTTGGAAGAGAGGGATCACCAGATTTTTAGGAAACAGAAGGTTTCTAAAAGAATGGTCAGTTGGGTGTGGTGGCTCACGCCTGTAATCCCAGCACTTTGGGAGGCCGAAGAGGGCAGATCACCTGAGGTCAGGAGTTCGAGACCAGCCTGGCCAACGTGGAGAAACCCTGTCTCTACTAAAAAATACAAAAATTAGCCGGACAAGGTGGTGGGCACCTATAATTCCAGCTAATCGGGAAGCTGAGGCAGGAGAATCACATGAACCCCAGAGGCGAAGATTGCAGCGAGCTGGGATCATGCCACTGCACTCCAGCCTGGACACCATTGCACTCCAACCTGGGCAACAAGAGACAAACTCTATCTGAAAAAAAAAAGGGGGGCATGAGCAGACCCCTCCACTGACAAATCCGCTTCTCTGTGCATAGTAGCTTTTTTTTTTTTATCTTTAATATCTGTTTGTAAAAATGGTCATTTCTTCCATGTGCCATTACTTCAAAATGGGCTTTCTGTAGTTGAGATGCCTCCCCTTTTTTGATTGCTTATTTTAAGCTTGTATTTCTAAAACTGTAGTTTTCTCTAAACATTCATCCCCAGGATTCATTCTGTCTTGGAATCTCAAGTTTTAGAAACCCTTTCCTTCTTCCTTGTTTACATACCACATCCCTAATACACACACACACACACACACACACACACACACACACAAGGGTATTACCATCTTGCTTCACAGAACAAACTAATTATTAATAAATGGGTGGAAAATTCAAGTACAGTTTAAAAAATTATGTGCCATTGACAAAGGGGTGTGTGTGTGTGTGTGTTTGTGGTGTGTGACCTAATTTATTTATTTTTTAATCTTTTTGTACAGTTTGTTCAATATCTGGTTTCTGGGATACCCCTCCCTTCAGATCTTAGTTTTTTTCTGAGTAAGATTAAAGAGAATAATGACCCTGGATTCAGAAAATTATGTTATTTATGTTGGAAAATTATAATAGCAAAAAAGTCTATTTGAAAAAAGTGACTGATGATGGTGCAAAGATCTACTTGTAGCAGAAGTCCTTGAAGAATGAATCTGACCCCTGGATTCTGAGTCCCTTGAACAATGACAGTCATGACATACAGCTTGTGACTTGATCGGTTGTATCTCTAGGAAACACAGTATTAAAGAAAAGATATGAGCCATGACATAGCAATAAGTCACTAAAGTCTGAGGCTGAAGCTTCAATATGTAAATCTGTAAACTCTTTAATATGTCTAGATAATAAAACCAGAATTATACACAAGGCAATCGTTTGGAGTGGCTATTTTCAGACAGCTGAAGGACACTGAAGTTTATTTGAATTTGAAGCATAGGCCTTGTCCTGAGACTGGTGAATTGGAATTGTTAGTAATTCGCTGTGTAATAGGCTGTTCAAATGGTTTTTCTAAAAGTCTCAGACATGGAAGGATTTCCATGTATTTCTGTTAATTAGGCAACTTTCAAAAATGTTATATGAAGATGATATGAGGTACTTGACTCATTCAAACCGTCCTGCCCTAAACTCCAACCTTCATGAGACAGAAGAGAATGGAGCAAATATCGATGATCTCTCTGCCATCTTCGAAGTGTTGCTCTCTGAAACGCTCTTGCAGCTTTGGAAGAAAACTAGGACATGATAAAACCAATTTGTTTCCAAATAATGGATCACCGACCAGCCCTGCAAAAGGAATGCAAATTAGAGAAGTGAATTAAAATCAGGCTTAAATATTTCTAATTTGTATGTATAGATATTTCTAAATTTTATTTCGGACACTATTTATTATGTTGTTAGTTGAGAATAACTTTTGGATTCTCTGATTCTTTTTCTATACATTTTTAATATTAAAAAAATAAACTTCTACCAAGCACTTGGGATAAAATAACTATAAAGATATCGCTCCTCACTTTAAGAGTAAATGTTTTCCTATGATAGACTTATACGTACACCTATGTTCAAGTAAGAAAGTGCTGCATCAGTAGTGTTCACCAGGTTACATTTAGGGTGATATTAAAATATATTAATACAGAGTCTACCATATACACAGACCAACAAGAGTAAAGATGCTAGTCCTAGAGCTGGAAAAGGACCTGGGTACCCCCAAATGTGACAGGCATTGATCCCGTAGTTGCTAGATTCCTGGAAAGGGGCAGAGAGTCTCATTGGGGGCCAGAAAAATGAGAGTGACAGGGCACTCAGGGAGTTAAAGGTAGTGACTCTTTAGTAGGCAGCATCGAAGTAATTCAGTACCTTAATAAACAGTAAAACCAAGCCAGTGTATCTGGGTTGTGTGTGTTGAAGAAGTTGGTGACATTTGAATTGGGTTTCTCTAGGGGTTTGTGTGTGTGTGTGTGTGTGTGTGTCTATGCTTACAGCTATATGTTTAGGTGGGAAATGGTCTGACATGCAGAATGAATAGCAAAATAAAAGCATGACAGCCTTCAGTAGGGTTCTGTCACACAGAGTGGGCAAAATAATATCTAGACAGGAGGTCAAAGGGGTAGCATGCCATCTGGGTAGCAGAGGCCAAGTATGAGAAAGATTTTGGCATTAATTCCTAAAAACAAGAGATTAATTCATGATTTCATTTATGTTTGAAAAAAATAACTGATAGAAATATAAAAGGTAAATTGATTTCAAACAACTTTTTTAAAGTCCAAAGTTTTCTATTTTCTGTCTATCTATCTATCTATCTACCTACCTACCTATCATCTATCTATTATCTATCTATCTATCTATCTATCTATCTATCTATCTATCTATCTATATCTATCTATCTATCATATATCTTAGGTAACAGAGTCAGAAAAAAAGTATGACAGCAGTAAGCTAGTAATGTTTTTCTTTAATAACAGAGAAAAAGGCTTGTTTATAACTTTAACCATTACCTTGTCGATTGTTCCCATGCCTCTTATTCAAGAAAATCGCAAACTTGATTGAATCCATTCTTCTTTTCCATTCTTTTCCCATTCCTACACTATGCCTCATAAACAGGGTTGAATAAAATTACTACATATTTTAGTGCTGGCACATATTTATGGTCTGTATATTAGTCAGCTATTGCTGTAATAATCTGGCCTAACAAACCACCTTAAAACACAATTGCTTGGTAATTATTCATTTTGTAATACTCATGAGTTTGCAAGCTGACCACAATTTGTCTGTTCTAGGTGAGGACTTGGCTGGCAGTAGGATGGCTGCCTCTGGTCTGACATCAGGATAGCTAAGTCTGGCTTCAGGCTCTGAGTTGGTTCAGGACTGCTTTGCAAGGCTCACCCTCTTTGGACCCATGGTTACCTTAGTTTTGTTCTTCTTACAGTGAAGCTCAGTAGCCAAGCCAATGTGTGGCCAGGCCTCTGCTTGCTTCGCATTTCCTAATATTTCATTAGCCAAACCAACAAACACATCACCAGCCAGGCCCAATGTTGAGGGGCCAGATAGTATCCACCACCCATTGTTGGAGAGTACTGCTATGCTACCTGCCAAAGGGTGTGAGAGTATAACCTTGTTAAAGCAGAGTGAAGAATTGGAAAATATAGTGTAATCTATCACAATGCCTAATTTTAACTGGAATGTCAACACTGTCAGAAATTGTTATGTTTTCCTATCTCTTTCTTTCTCATTCTCCACAGCTACTATTTCAAGCATCTGTACTCTTCTAACACCCCCTAACACACACTATTTTCTGTGTGTCTGCAGTTGACCTTTCTTTGATTTCCCTGAAAAAAAGGTTAATTCAATCTCCTACCTCTAATCCTAAAATTTATCTAAATCCCCAACTTCTAATCTAAATCTTTTTTACTGTCTCACCTGACATTACAAGTAAGACATTGGCCCTCTGACAGGACTTTGGAGCCCTGTCACTTGTTCCATCCTCTGAAATATTACTCCATCAGTTATCCACTCTCTCTATTGGATTTTTGACTCCTCCTTTTTACCAGTTCTTTCTAACTTGTGCTGCATGCTAATAATCCTCTGCTTATTTTATACTCAAAGTGCTCTTATGTGGTATGTACTATCACTATGAAGCAGGTACACCATTAAACACGTTTTAAAGACAAGGTGATTGAGTCATAGAAATGCTGAGTCATTGGTTAATTAATGATAAAATTTAGCAATACTAACATTAATCTGTAAGTGCAATGCACTCCCACCAAACTCTCACTGGAGAATTTGTTTTCTGTAAATTCCTTCACAAGCATTAACAGACAGGAAGATGAAAACAGGCATTTGTTCCGAAATAAAACTTCTGAACTATTCAGTGTAATATGTAATAAAAAATAAGGGCTCTTCTTAGTGGATTAAAAAAAGGAGGGTATTATATTTGATTATTGAAAGTTTGAGAAAAGAAATACATTGTCTAATTAATTCAACAGAATGTAGATTAAAAACTGAACAAAAGATGTACGTGGGATTTAGTATATGATCAATGTGGCATTAAAATGGTAATAGAATACATTCATATTTAGTAGATGTTATTGGAATCAGGCTAATATATGAAAAGAGTATATATAAAATATATACATGTAAAGATCTTCATACACATAGAAAATGCTTAATATGTAACTCAAAATATACACTAAATGAATTCAGACTAATTAAAATGTATATAGAATTTAAAATTTAAATTTAAATCCAATTTGTGACAATCTCTTTAAACTTGGTATATACTTTCTAAACCTGAAATTACAATCAGAAACAATTAAAAACTATAAATTTAACCACAAAAGATAAGAGTTTCTATAGGAGGAACATCTTTCCATTTAAAAGTCATATAACTATTGCATGAAAATTAGAAATATCTTTTCCAATGCAAAATAGAACCACAATTTGATATATCTCACCCTGGTTAAAATGACTTGTATCAAAAGACAGACAATAACAGGAGCTGGCCAGGATATGGGGAAATGGGAGCCCTAATACACTGTTGATGGGAATGTAGATTAGTACAGCCACTAAGAAGAAAAGTATGGATGGGGATTCCTCAAAAAACTGAAAATAGAACTTCCATATGATCCAGCAATGCCACTACTGGATATATATACACAAGAAAGGAAATAAATATGTCAAAAAGATGTCTGCACTCCCATGTTTATCGCAGCACTATTCACAATGGTCAAAATATAAAATCTCCCATCAAGGGATTAATGGATAAAGAAAATGTGGTGCATATACACAATGGAATGTTTTTCTTCCATAGAACGTATTTTCGTCATTTGTAGCTTAGTGAATGAAACTGTAGGCCATTATGTTAAATGACTATGGGAAAGACAAATATTTATTTATTCTCCCTCATATGGGAGTATAAAAAGAATGGATCACATGAAGATAGAGAGTAGAATAGTGGTTACCAGAGATGGGGAAGGAAAAGAGAGAGGGAGGATTGAAGAAGAGAAATAAGAATATAAATGTATTTGTTACCACTGAACTGTATATACTTTACAACAATAAAAATGTTTTTAAACAAAGAAATGTTTTTTCTAAAGCATAGTTGAGATTGGGAGAGAGGAATACACATTTTAGCAGCCAAAACCAAGGAAGGTATTGAAACAAAGAGAATGTTCAGTAGAAACTGAGGCTTTGCTTATCTCTGTGACATAAGGCTTATGTTTTAAAGGATGTTAACTAACAAAACTTTGGGAAATGAAGGGAAAAGATCTTGAAATGAGATACCTCATAAAGTTAGAACCCTGGGGATCTAAAAAAATCTTAGTCAAAGGATATTCTGGGGTAGCAAACATAGACAACATAAAAGTGTGTATATGTCAAGATGAGTTCAGGATTAGAAGCCTCTTGTGGTCACTGTAGTCACCCACTTACATTTACACAGTATGTGCAAATGTTATCTATATAGCAGTCTGAGAAACTGCAAGTTGAGGAAATAAAGAAGTTCCAGGCTGATATCCTTATGGTAAAAGCAAGAGGAAATTATTTCTATACATGTATAAACAACCCACTTTTCATAGAGTTTTCTTTATTAAAAAGAACAAAAATTCAGTTAAACATGAGGTCCCAGTACAAAGTTACACCCGAAGTGAAAACAGCAAACAGCAGAGCTACAGCTCCAAAGAGTTAAAAAATGGAATTATTAACATATACATATATTTTTTAAATAAATCTTATTTTGGACAGGTTTATGTTTACAGAGAATTTATAAAGATAGTAGAGTTTCAATATATTCCATGTCTACCCTATTTCCCTATTATCAATATCTTAAATTAGTATGGTGTATTTGTTACAATGAACAAACATATGTTGATACATTTTTGTTAACTAATGTTCTTAGGCTTGAAAACTAAGACTTTCTTAATTTTTAACTGTCATTTTCCTATTCCAGGATCTCATCCAAAGTAACACATTATATTTAATAGTCATGTCTCCTAAGGCTCCCCTTGGCTGTGATAGTTTCTTACACTTTTCTTGTTTTTTATATTCTTGATATTTTGAGCAGTCCTGGTGATGTATGTTGTAGAATGTCCATAATTTGGATTTATCTGCTATTTTTCTCATGATTAGGTTGGATTTATGGGCTTTTGGCAGAACAAGGACAGTGGTGAAATGCCATTTTTCATCACTTCAATTTAAGGGTAGGTACTATTAACATGATATAACTCTTGCAGTTAACTTTGATGACCTGGCTGAGTGTATTAGTCTTTTCTCATGCTGCTAATAAAGACATACCCAAGACTGGTTAATTTATAAAGGAAAGAGGATTAATTGACTCACAGATCCGGATGGCTGGGGAAGCTTCTCACAATCATGGCAAAAGGTGAATGAGGAGCAAAGTCACGTCTTACACGGCAGCAGTTAAGAGGGCTTGTGCGGGGGAATTCCCATTTATAAAACCATTACATCTTATGATACTTATTCACTACCATGATAACAGTATGGTAGAAACCACCCCTATAAATCAATTGTCTCCACCTGTTCCCTCCCTAGACGTGGGGATTATTACAATTCAAGGTGAGATTTGGGTGGGGACACAGCCAAACCGTATCACTGAGGTAGCTTTTTTTTTTAAGTTTCTCCACTGTAGTTGCTCTTTTTCCCACCTTTCTATACTGGGCTTTTATGATGGAAGTCACTAAGAATAGCCCATGCTTAAATAATGAGTTGTGTTCCACTGCTTTAAGGGAAAATCTATTTTTATTATTCTACAAAAGAGATTTGTCTCTTTTTTATCTGTCTTTGATTTATTTAATTATTTAATAATATCACTAGAGAGACATGAAAATACACACACACACACACACACACACACACACACAGGCTTTAATACCATACTATCTTATTTATATTGATACTCAACTTATTCTAGCTTTGTCCAAGGTGAGCTCTTTCAGATGCTTCCTTTTTTGGGATGTAAATATTTCTTTCTTGGGGGCGGGCAGGGAATTTCTTATTTTCTTGAGCTCTAAAATGCTTGAGGCTTTCGTTAACATATTTATTATCTGGTAATGAAAATCAGACATTTCTCCAAGGACCCCTGGTTCTTTTGATTGGAGAGTGCTATTAGAAACCAAACTTTGGTGGAAAATGTGCTCATTGCTATTGGGATGCCATTATATCTGGGTCCTCTCACCTAAGAGAGCAAATAAAACTATGTATGTATGCTATCTCATACACATATCTAAGAATACATTTATATGTAACTATCTGTTATCTATATTAAGCTAATAATCAATTTATACTGAAGTCTACAACTCAAATACATTACCACTTGAATAATTTTAACCTTTCTTGTCTAATGTGAAAGTCTTTAAATTTTCACTCAAACTGTGAGAAACCTGGCTTCTAGTGCCCACTATATATTGATGTAATTAATCTATTCTAACACTCATGCACAGTGTTATCAAAAGCAGAAGAAATAATTAGTGAGATTAAAGACAAGATATTTGAAAATACACACTCAGAGGAGACAAAAGAAAATATAATAAAAAAGAAGCAAGCGTGCTTACAAAATCTAGAAAATAGCCCCAATAGGACAAATCTAAGAGTAATTGGCCTTAAAGTAGAGGTAGAAAAAAGATAGGGAGAGAAAGTTCATTCAAATAGATAATAACAGAGAATTTCCAAAACCTAGGGAAATATCTTAATACTCAAATGTAAGAAGATTATAAAATATTAGTCAGATTTAACCTAAAGACCACTACCTCAAGGCATTTAGTAACCAAATTCTCAAAGGTCAAGGATAAAGAAAGATTCCTAAAACCAGCAAGAGAAAAGAAACAAATAATATACAGTGGTACTCCAATACATCTGGCAGCAGACTTTTAGTGGACACCTTACAAGCCTGGAGAGACTGGCATAACATATTTAAAGTGAAGAAGAAAAAGAAAGTTTACCCTATAATAGTGTATCTGGTGAAAATAGTATTCAAATATAATGGAGAAATAAGGACTTCTCCAGACAAACAAAAGCTCAGCGATTTTATCAACACCAGACCTGTCCTACAAGAAATACCAAAGGACTTCTTCAATCAGAAAGAAAAGAAAATTAATGAGCAAAAAGAAATCACCTGAAAGTACAAAACTACTAGTAGTAGTAAGTACATGTAAAAACAAACTATTATAACACTGTAACTGTAGTGTGTAAGTTACTGTTGTCTTAAGCAGAAAGACTAAACTGTGAACAAATCAAAAATAACAGCTACAACAAGAATTCAAGACACAGACAGTATAGTATAATAAAATACAAAGATATAAAAAGAAACAACAGAAAGTTAAAAAGTAGGGGGACAAAATTTAAGTGTTTACTTTTTATTAGTTTTATTTTTGCTTGTTTGTTTATTTAAGCAATCAATGTTGTCATCTGTTTAATGTAATGTGTTATAAGTTAGTATTGACAAACCTCATAGTAATCTCAAATCAAAAACACACAACAGAGACACAAAAAATAAAAAGCAAGAAATTAAATTATACCACCAGAGAAAATCACCTTCACTAAAGGAAAAATAGGAAGGAAGGAAAGAAGAAAAGAAGAGAAGACCACAAAATAATTAGAAAACAAATTATGAAATGGCAGGAGTACGTTGTTACTTATAAATAATAACATTGAATGTAAATCCACTAAATTCTCCAATCAAATGACATAGAGTGGCTAAATGGATGAAAAAACAAAACTCATTAATTTGTTGCCTACAAGAAATGCACTTCACCTACAAAGACACACAGAGTGAAAATAAAGGAATGGGAAAAGATATTCCCTGGCAATGGAAACAAAAAAGAAGCAGGAGTAGCTATACTTGTACCAGACAAAATAGATTTCAAGACAAAAATTATTAAGGAGAAACAAAGAAAGTCACTATTTAGTGATAAAGCAATATTCAGCAGGATATAACAATTGTAAACATATATGCACTCCACACTAGTACCCAGATATATAAAGCAAACATTATTAGAGCTAAAGAGAAATATAGACTCCAATACAATAATAGTCAAAGACTTCAACACATCACTCTAAGCATTGGACACACCTCTTAAACAGAAAATCAACAGAAAAACATCAGATTCAGTCTGTACTACAGAAGAATTAGAGTTAATAGACATTTACAGAACATTTCATTCCACAGCTGTAAAATATATATTCTTCTCTTTAGCACCTGTATCATTCTCAAGGATAGACCATATGTTAGATTACAAAAAGTCTTAAGATATTCAAAAATTAAAATACTACCAAGCATCTTCTCTGAGCACAATCAAATAAAACTAAGCATCAGTACAAGAGGAATTTTGGAAACTATACAAACGTGAAAATTAAATCATATGTTCCTTAATGTCCAATGGGTCAATGAAGAAATTAAGAAGGAAATTTAAATGAAAAAAATTTGTGAAATAAATGATAATGGAAACAACACACCAAAACCAATGGGATACAGTGAAATCAGTACTAAGAGGGAAGTTTATAGCTCAAAAAAGAGGAAAAGAAATCAAATAAACAGACTGACAATGCATCTTAAAGAACTACAAAGTCAAGAGCAAATAAACCCAAAATTAATAGAAAAAATAGTTGATATAAGAGCCAAAATAAATAAAATTGAAATGAAGAAAACAATACAAAAGGTCAGTGAAACAAAAAGTTGTTTTTATTTAAAAGATAAACAAAATTGACAAATCTTTAGCTGGACTAAGAAAAAAAAGAGAGAAGACCAAAATAAATAAAATCAGAGATGAAAAAGGAAACATCACAACTGATACCACAGAAATTCAAGGATCATTGATGCTTTTTCTGAGCAATATATGCCAATAAATTAGAAAATCTAGAAGAAATGGATAAATTCCTAAGTGCGTATAACTTACCAAGATCGAACCATTAAGAAATTTAAAGCCAGAGCAGTCCAATAACAAGTAACAAATTTGAAGCCATATTAAAAAGTCTCCCAGCAAAGAAAAGCCCAGGACCCAGTGTCTTCACTGATGAATTCTACCAGACATTAAAAGAAGGACTGATACCAATCCTACTCAAACTTTTCTGAAAAATAGACAAGAATAAAATACTTCCAAACCCCTTCTATATGACAAGCATTACCCTGATAACAAAATCAGACAGGGCCTATCAAAAAAAGAAAACTACAGGCCAGTATCCCTGACAAATATTTATGCGAAAATCCTCAACAAAATACTACCAATCTGAATTCAACAGCACATTAAAAAGATCATACATCATGACAAAGTTGGATTTATCTCAGGCACGCAAGGATGATTCAACATATGCAAATCAATCAATATGATGAATCACATCAATAGAATGAAGGACAAAATTAATTGAATGTGACCATTCAATTAATGCTGAAAAATCATTTGGTAAAATTCAACATCCTTTCATAATAAAAACCCTCAAAACCATGGGTATAGAAGGAGCATACCTCAACATAATAAATGTGATATATGACAGACCCACAGCTAGTATTACACAGAATGGTATAAAACTGCAAGCCTTTCATCTAAGATCTGGATCAAGACAATGCTACTCAGTTTCACCACTGTTATTAAATGGTTACTGGAAGTCCTAGCTAGAGAAAATAAGCAAGAGAAATAAAGGGCATCCAAATCGGAAAAGGTTTCTAATCATCGTTGTTTGCAGATGATATGATCTTATATTTGAAAAATACCTAAAGACTCCACCAAAAGAAAAACTCTTATAACCGGTAAACTAATTTTGTAAAGTTGCAGGATTCAAATTCAACAGCATTTCTTAATACCAACAGTGAATAATCCAAAAAAGCAATCAAAAAAGTAATCTCATTTACAACAGCTACAAATTGAAAATAAATACATAGGAATTTACTTAAGCAAAGAAGTAAAAGATCTCTACAATGAAAACTATAAAACATTTATGCAAAAAATTGAAGAGGACACAAATGATTGGAAAAATATTTTATGTTCATAAATTATAAAAATCAATATCATCAAATTTTCCATACTACCTAAAACAATCTGAAGATTCAGTGCCATCCTTATCAATATACCAATGACATTTTTAACAAAAATAGAAAAGCTATCCTAAAATTTATGTGGACCCATAAAAGAATCAGAATACCCAAAGCTATCCTAAGCAAAAAGAACAAAACTGGAGGAATCACTTTACCTGACTTCAAATTATACTACAGAGCTATAGTAACCAAAACTGCATGATACTGGTATAAAAGCAGACACACAGATCAGTGGAACCAAATAGAGAACCCAGAAACAAATCCACACAGCTACAATGAACTAGATTTTGACAAAAGTGCCAAGAACATATATTGAAGAATGGACAGTCTTTTCAATAAATACTTCTGGAAAAAATAGATATCCATATGTAAAAGAATGAAACTAAACCCCTAACTTTTGCCATATAAAATAATCAAAACAAGATGCATTAAGGATTTAAATCGAAGACCTTAAAGTATAAACCTACTAAAGGAAAACATTGTTGAAACTTTCCAGGACATTGGAGTGGGTAAAGATTTCTTTAGTAATACCTCACAAGACAGGCAACAAAAACAAAGGTGGACCAATGGGATCACATCAAATTAAAAAGCTTCTGCACAGCAAAGGAAACAATCAACAAAGTGAAGAGAAAACCCACAGAATGGGAGAAAATATTTGCATACCACTCATCTGAGAAAGGATTGATAACCAGAATATCCAAGGAAAAAAAATCTAATAATCCAATTTAAAATGGGCAAAAGATCTGAATAGACTTTTATCAAAAGAAGACATACATATGGCAAATATGAAATATTTGAAATACATATCAAATATATATTAAATCATATATATGAATATATGAAATATTTTATATATTCATATATTATATATGAAATATGATTTTATATATGAAATATGATTTTATATATTTCATATATATTTCAAATATATTCGAGATATGATTTCATATATTTCATCAAATATATATGAAATCAAATATGATTTCATATATATTTCAAATATGAAATGTATGAAAAGACATACATATGGCAAATGTGAGCACATATATAAAAATGTGCTTGACATTATTTAACATAAATCAATGCAAATCAAAACTACAATGAGATTTTATCTCACCCCAGTTAAAATGACTTTTATTCAAAAGACAGGGAATAACAAATGCTGGAGAGTGTATGGAGAAAAGAGAACTCTCATACACTGTTGTGAATTTAAGTTAGTACAATCACTATGTGGGTTCTTCAAATAATTAAAAATAGAGCTATTGTACAATCCAGCAATCCCATTGCTAGATATGTAACCAAAAGGAAGGAAATCAGTATGTTGACGAGATATCTGTGTTCCCATGTTTATTGAAGCACTATTTACAATAGCCAATATTTGGAAGCAAGCTAAGTGTCCATTAACAGATGAATGGATAAAGAAAATGTGGTATATATTTACATTGGAGTGTATATTTGCTATCAGCTATAGAAAGGAATGAAATCCTTTCATTTGCCACAACATGGATGGAAATGTAGGTGTTTGTATTAAATGAGATACAGAAATACTAACTTCACATTTTCTCACACATTTGTGGATCTAGAGATTAAAACAACTGAATTCATGAAGACAGAGAGTAGAAGGATGGTTATCAGAGGCTAAGAAGGGTAGTTGGGGGTTGCCAGTTGATATGGTTCAAATTTATGGTGTCCCCAGATCTCATGTCAAATCATAATCCCCAATGTTGGAGTAGGGGCTGGGGGAAAGGTGATTGGATCAAGAAGGTGGATTCCCTCTTGTTCTTCACATAATAGTCAGTGAGTTCTTATGAGATCTGGTGGTTTAAAAGTGTGTAGCACCTCCCCCTTTTCTCTCCTCCTCTTACTCCTGCCATGTAAAACATGCCTGCATCTCCTTTGCCTTCTACCATGATTATAAGTTTTCTGAGCCTCATCAGTCATACTTCCTGTATAGCCTGTAGAACCATGAGCAAATTAAACCTCTTTTCTCTAAAAATTACCCAGGCTTGGATTGTTCTTTACAATAATGTGAGAATGGACTAATCAGCACGGAAATCGGCATTGTTAATGGGTACAAAAAATACTTAGAAAGAATGAATAAAACCTACTAGTATTTGCTAGCATAACAAAGTGACTAGAGTCAATAATAATTTAGTTATATATTTTTAAATAACTAAAAAAGCATAACTGAATTTTTTGTAATACAAAGGGTGAATGCTTGAGGTGATGGATAGCCCATTTACACTGATATGATTAATGTGCATCACATGCTTGTATCAACTATCTCATGTAACCCATAAATATATACACCTTCTGTGGACCAATGCAAATTCAAAATAATAAATTTTTAAAAATTACTTAGGCCAGTACCTTTCTTCTGTGCCTCATCTATTCAATTCTCACCTTTCTTTCACTAAAGCTTTGTCAGCTACTGATACTTTAATCTCTATAGCTGTGCCCTGTTTAGAATGTCAGATAGTTAGAGTCATCTAGTATGTAGCTTTTTTAGACTGGCTTTTTCATTTAACAACATGCATTTAACATTCATTCGTGTCTTCTTATGCCTTGATACCTCTTTTTTTCCACTGGAAAATAGTCCTTACTAAGGCTGTACCAGCAGTCATTTATCCATTCACCTATTATAGGATATATATATATATTTTTTTTTCCAGTTTGGGAGATTATGAGTGTATCTGTAATAAACATTTAATTGAGGTGTGTGTGTGTGTGTGTGTGTGTGTGTGAGAACATGTTTTTGAATCAGTTGGATAAATACCTAGAAGTATAATTGCTGCATAGTACAGTAAGGGTATATGTATCTTTGTAAGTAACTGTCAATATTTCAAAGTGACTGTACCATTTTAATTTACCATCAGTAATAAAAGAGTTCATGTTGCTCTATAACATCACCAACTTGTTGGCCATTCTAATTAATGTGTAGTGGCATTCCAATTGTTCTATGAATTTGTAGTTCTTTAATGATAAATGATGTCAAGCATCTTTTTGTATACGTAATTGTCATCTACATTCTTTCTTGGTAAGACAGAGAAGTATTTGTCCATTTCTTAAATAGTATTCTGCTTTTTAGATTCTGAGTTTAAAGATTTTTTCCCCATATTTTGAATAAAAGTATTTTATCAGATACATGTTTTAAAAATTATTTCTTCCATCTCATGGCTTGTTTTTTCATCTAAAAAATCCCTTATGTAGAGCAGAAGTTTCAAATTTTAATAATGTACAACATATGAATTTTTCTTTCATGAATTATGTTTTTGTGTCATCTCTAGAGGGTCATCACCAAACCCAGTTTGTCTTACATTTCCTCCTATGTCTTTTTTCAGAAGTTTTATAATTTTGTGCTTCACATTTTGATTTAATTGTTGTGAAAGGTGTAAAGTCTGTCTCATTCTTTTTTTTTTTTTGCACACGAACATGCAATTTTCCAGCATCATTTTTTGAAAAGATTGCATTTTTTTTCTATTGAATTGCCTTTGCTTCTTTGTGAAAGAGCATTTGACTATATTTGTGTGGCTTATTTCTGGGCTATATGTTCTGCTCTATTGGTCTATGTATTTATTCTTTCACTAAAATCATGATAAATTGATTCCTGTGGCTATATAAGGAATCTTGAAGTCAGGTGGCTTCATTCCTCCAAATTTGTACTTCATTATTGTGTTGCCTTCTTTGAGTCTTTGCCTTTCCATGAAACTTTAGACATACATTGGCAAAATGGCTGGCTGAAGTTTTTGAGGTTGCGTGGAATCTACATATCAAGATGAGAACAACTGGTACCTTAACAACATTCAGTCTTCCAGTGCATAAACTCAGAATAGCCTCCATTTAGATTGTCTTTCATTTTTTTTCCAGAGTTTTATGGTTTTATGCTTACAGTTCTTGTACACTGTTAAATTTACACCAAATTATTATTTTTAGTCCTATTGTAAATAACCTATAGATTTTTATATCAAATTAGAATGCTTCATTGCTGATATATATGAAATCAATGAACTTTTTTACAAAGAATAGTGTGCCCTGAAATACCACTACAATTTCTTATTAACTTCAGAAGATTTTTTGTTTCTTTTTTGTGTTTTTCTCTACTGTATAGACAATTGTGCCATTAGTGAACAAGAAGAGTTTATTTCTTCATTCTCATGGTGTATACTTTTTATTATTTCTCATCTTCTCATATTTATTACCTTGTCATCTTAATATGCTATCTATTCTTTCTAATGTGATATTGAATGCTTGTGGTAAGATGGGGCATCTTTGCATTGTTCTTGATCTTTGGGGGAAATTTTCTAATGTCTCACGATTAGGTATGGTAACTATAGGTGTTTTGAATATGTTATTTATCATGTTGAGGAAATTCTCCTCTATTAGTATTCTCAGTTTCCCAGGAGTTTTATTTTTAATAATAAACAAGTGTTGAATTTTTTCAATGATTTTTTGCATCAATGATATTAGGATATGATTGATTGTCTTTATTTAGCTTATTGATGTGTTGGATTATATTGATTTACTCTCAAATTTTGATCCAGCTGATCATAATTGGAATAAATATCACTTAGTCATAGCATATTTTTATGCATTTAATATGCAAAATGTTTGTTAAGTACTTTTTAATCTATGTTTACAAGCAACATTGATGTGTACTTTTATATGTTTAGTGCCTTGATCTGGGTTTGGAATTAAAGTTACACTGCCCTAATGGAATGAGTTAGGAAGTGCTCCTTCTCCTGCTTGCTCAAAGTTTTTATGGAAAATTAACATCATTTCTCCCTTATATGCTTTGTATAATTCAGCATTAAACTATCAAGATCCAGTGCTTCCTCTGTTGGAAAGGTATTGAATATTTATTTAATTTAGTTAATAGACATAAGCATGTTTCAATTATCTAATTCTCTTATGCACTTGGGTAGAATGCAACTTTGATGAAATTGGTCAATTTCATCTAAATTGGTAGACATTGAGTTGTTTGTAGTTTTTCTTTACTTTTTGACATCCTTGTTACCAGTTCTGAGGACCTCTGCTTCATTTCAGATTTTGCTAGTTTGTGAGCTCGCTCTTGTATTCTTGGCTAACCTGGTCGATAAAGAATTCTTGATTCCTTGGTAGATAAAGATTTGTCAATTTTATATATTTCTTCATATAACCAGTTTTTGGTATCACAATTTTCTCTATTGCTTTTGTGTCTTCAATTTTATTTATTTTGCTCTAAATTTTATTGTTTATTTTCTTCTGTTTGCTTTCTGATTAAATTAATCTTGTTTCTCTAGTTTTTCTAGGGTGGATTATTGATTTTAGATCTTTCTTATTTTCAAATATATACACTTAATAACATTACCTCTCAACACTATTTTCTGTATGCAACAAATTTGGAAAAGTTGTATGCTTATTTTTAGAGAGTTTGAAATATTTTTAACTTCAGATTAGATTTTTCTTGGACTTCTATTATTTAAAAGTGATTTTTTTTTTTGTATAATCTCCAAATATGTGTGTATTCTCCAGCTATCTTTCTTTAATGAACTGAGTACATACTTTCTATGATTTCTATCTTTTAAATTTATTAAAGTATGTTTTATGCTCCAATATATCAACTATCTTGCTGAATGTTTCATGTGAGTTTTAAAAGAATGTATATTCTGCTATTGCTGGGTGGACCATTCTATAATTACCAATTAGATCAAATTGTTTGATTTACTATCCAAATCAACCATATCTTATTCATTTTCTGCCTGCGCGATGTATAAAGTATTTAAATAGAGCTGTTGAGATCTCCAGATATACTAGCTTTTCTTGACTTACCAGATACAATATTTGCAAATATCGGCTCCATTCTACGTGCAGATTGTCTTTTCTCTTTCTTAATAGTATTGTATCATATGTAAAATATTTCAAATTGCAAGAAGTCTAATTTATCATGTTCTTCTTTTCTTGCTGGTGTTTTTGTGTACTATGTAAGAATCTGTTTTTGCCAAATCCTATGTCACAAAGATTTACTCTTATTTTTACTCCTAAGATACTTACAGTTTTAGCTCTTAAATTTAGGTCTTTGATCCATTTTGTATTTATTTTCGATTATGGTATAACATTTAGGAGTCCAACTTTGTTCTTTTTCACGTGAATATCAACATCATTTGTTGAAGAGGCTATTTTTGTCCCATACTAAATGATCTTGGCACTGTTGTCAAAAATAAATTGATTATAGGTTAGTGGTTTGTTCCTACACTTTCAGATACATTTGATTTATCTTGCATGTCTATTCTTATGCTAGTAGCATACCATCTTGTTTTTCATTATGTTTTTTATCAGAGTTTTTTTTTACTATAAAAAGGTATTTGTTTTGTCAAATAATTTATCTGCATTGACTGAGATAATTTGTTTTCTTTCATTCTATTACAGTAGTGTGTTTTTTAATGTAGAACTGCATTTCTGGGATAAATCTTACCTATTATGGGGCACAAACATTTTAATATATTTCTGGATTCAGTTTGATGGCATTTTTTGCTAGCATTGAAACTATTTTAATCTATATTTAAAAGAGGCATTGATCTCTAATTTTCTTTTCTTGTAACATCTTTATCTAGCTTTGTTGTCACAATAATAATAGCCTATGAGAATGAATTAGGAAGTATTTCTTCTCCATCAATTTTTTGGGAGAGTTTGAAAATAATTCATGCCAATTCTTTTTTAAACATTTGATAGAACTCACCAGAGAATTACCTAGTTATGGAGTTGTCTTTGTTGGAATGTTCTTGCTTACTGATTCAGTCTCTTCCATTCCTTTAAATTTATTCAGATTAGCTCTTGCTTCTTGAGTCAGTTTTGGCAGTTTTTGTGTTTCTTAGGATATGTCTATTTTACCTAGGTCATCAATTTGTTGGTGCACAATTTATTATAGTATTCTCTTATAATACATTTTATTTCTGTAAGGTCAGTAGTAATGTCACCATATTTATTTCTGATTTTAAGTAATTTGAGTCTTCTCTCTCTCTCTCTCTTTTTTGGTAAGTCTAACTAAAGTTTGAGCTATGTGTTGCTTTTTCAAGAACCAAATTTTGATTTTGTGGTGACCCTATTGTTTTTTAGTCATTACTTTTCTTAAGCTCTGCTGTATCTTATTTGGTTTTTTTTTTTTTTTAGTTTTTGGAGTCTGATTTTTCTTTTTCTAGTTTCCAGAGGTAGAAAATTAGGCTATCAATATAAGATATTTTTAATGTAGGCATTTATATTATTAAATTTTCTTCTACACAGTACTTTCACTGCATCCCTTAGGTTTTGTTATGCTGTATTTTTGTTTTCATTTCTGAGAGTATTTTACACTTTCCCTTTGGATTTCATCTTTGACCCATTAGTTGTTTAAGAATGTGTTTTGTCATTTCTAACACATTTGTGAATTTTCTAGGTTTTCTTCTGTATTAGTCCATTCTCACATTGCTATAAAGAACTACCTGAGAATGGGCAATTTATAAAGAAAAGATGTTTAACTGACTCACAGTTCCACAGGCTGTATAGGATATATGGCTAGGAGGCCTCAGGAAACTTACAATCATAGTGGAAGGGTGAAAGGGAAACAAGCACATTGCATTATGGTGAAACAGGAGAAATAAACTGAATGAAAAGTGCTACACACTCAAACAACCAGATCTTATGAGAACTTACCATCACAAGAATAGCAATGGGGAAATCCACCCCCATGATCCAATTATCTCCTACCAGGTCCCTCCCCTAACACTGGGAATTAAAATTAGACATGAGATTTGAGTGAAGACACAGAGCCAAGCCATATCATTCCTCTTTGGCCCCTCCCCAAACTCATGTTCTTTGCACATTTCAAAACCAATCATGCTTCCCAACAGTGCCCCAAAGTCTAAACTCATTGCAGCATTAACTCAAAATTTCAAGTCCAACTTCTCGTCTAGGACAAGGAAAGTCCCTTCCACTTATGAGCCTGTAAAATAAAAAAAAAAGTTAGTTACTTCCAAGATACAATGCAAGTACAGATATTGGGTAGATATACTCCCATTTTAAATGAGAGGAACTGGCCAAAACAAAGGGACTACAGGCTCTATACAAGTCTGAAACCCACCAGGGAAGCCATTAAATCTTAAAGCTTCAAAATAATCTCTTTTAACTCCATGTCTCATATCCAGGTTGCACTGATGAAAGGGGTAAGCTCCTAAGGCCTTTGGCATCTCTGCCCCTGTGGCTCTGCAGAGTAGAGCCCCTGCAGCTGATTCCACAATCTGGTATTGAGTGTCTGTGGCTTTTCCAAGTGCACACTGTGAGTTGTTGATGGATGTGTCATTCTGGGACCTGGAAGATGGTGGCCCTCTTCTCACAGCTCCACTAGGCAGTGCTCCAGTGAGGACTCTGTGTGAGAGTTCCAACCCCACATTTCCTCTGCACACTGCCCTAGTAAAAGTGCACTATGAGGGCTCCACCCCTACAGCAGACTTCTGCCTGGATATCCAGGCATTTCCACACATCCTTTGAAATCTAGGTGAAGGTTCCCAAACCTCAGCTCTTGCGTCCTATACACCCACAGGTCCAACACCACATGGAAGCCACCAATGCATGGGGCTTTCACCCTCTGAAGCAACAGCCTGAGCTGGACCTTAGCCCCTGTTAGCCGTGGCTGGAGATGGAGAAGCTGGGACACAGGGTGCAGTATATTGAGGCTGCACAGAGGAGTGGGGCCCTCAGCCTGGCCCACAAAATGATTTTCCCCTCCTAGGCTTCTGGTGCTGTGGTGGAAGGTGCTTCCATGAAGGTCTCTGAAATACCTTGGAGGCATTTTCCCCATTGTCTTGGCTATTAACATTTGGCTTCTATTTACTTATGCAAATTTCTGCAGCTGGCTTGAATTTCTCCCTAGAAAATGGGTTTTTATTTTTTTCCACATGTTCAGAGTGAAAATTTTTCAAACTTTTATGTTCTGCTTCATTTTTCAATATAAGTTCCAATTTCAGACCATTTATTTGTTTATGCAAATGAGTTTCAGCTTTCAGAAGCAGCCAGGCCACACCTTGAATGCTTTTCTGCTTAAAAATTTCTTCCCCCAGATACCCTAAATCATCTCTCTTAAGTTCAAAGTTCCACAGATCTCTAGAGCAGAGGAACAATGTCACCAGTCTCTTTGCTAAAGCATTGCAAAAGTGACTTTTACTCCAGTTCCCAATAAGTTCCTCATCTCCATCTGAGACCATCTCAACTTCAATTTCATTGTACATATCACTATCAACATTTTGGTTACAGCCATCCAACAATTCTCTAGAAGTTCAAAACTTTCTCACATCCTCCTGGCTTCATCTAATTTCTCCACACTGTTCCAAACTCTGCCCATTACTCAGTTCCAAAGTTACTTTCACATTTTTGTCTTTATAGCAATGCCCTACTTCTCTGATACCAATTTTCTATATTAGTTCATTCTCACATTGCTATAAAGAACTACCTGAGACTGAACAATTTATAAAGAAGAAAAGGTTTAATTGACTCACAGTTTCACAGGCTATAGGAAGCATAGCTAGGAGACCTCAGGAAACTTGCAATCGTGGCAGAAAGGCAAAGGGGAGCAATCACATCTTACCATGGTGGAACAGGAGATAGACAGAGAGAATGGGGAAGTGCTCCACACTTTCAAACAATCATATATTGTGGTAACTCCCTCACTATCATGAGAATAGCAAGGGGGAAGCTCGCCTCCATGATCCAATCACCTCTCCCCCAAGGACCCTTCCCCAACATTAAGAATTACAATTCGACATGATATTTGGGTGGGAATACAGAGTTAAACCATATCACCTTCCCTTATTGTTAGTGTTTCTGTTGGTTGGTTTAGTGACTTTTCTGAAATAATTATGTAAAGTATGCACTGCTTGTCATGTTGAGCCACTGATGCCTTTATTCTGCTAGCTTATTGGTCAGCTAGTGATTTGGCAAACATTTTCTTAAACACTTAGGCTCAAACCAAACCAAACCAAATCACAGCAAAAACGAATACAACGCTCTTAGTCGTTGGAAATTTGCTCTGTCTTGGGGCACACTTTCAATGGTTAGCCAGATAGTTTGCAACTGCATCTCAGCATTTACTTCTTGCTTGTGTGAACACTGAAGGTCAGCAAAAGTTGAGAAGTTAGAATAATTTCAGGTCTTCCTGAGCATGGTTCTCACACTGAGCAAGCATATGGCCCTCTTGATACTCTGGAGTATATAAGAGCTATTCAACAACCTTATTTCCCCATGTATCTCCTTTCCCAGCATTTCCCCTCCCAAACTTTCATTCTATTGTTTGCATTAATTGTTAACCCTTATTTCTGATGGCAGCATCTAAAATTTTTCATTTGATAAATGACACCTGGTAATCTGCCTCAGTTTGGGGGAAGTTCTGATGCAGGTGAAACAAAACCAAATCCTAGGTTAATTCTTCAGGAATAGCCTGCACCAGATATCCAGACTGCTGTCTTTAAGGTGCTGCAGAGCTGAGGAGGGGAGATAATGATAAAAGGTTAAATGAAAATGCTGCAAAGTCCTCTCACTAAAATTCAGCAATTTTTTTTTCTACAAGTGTTCTCCTGTTTATTTTTTAATCAGAGACAACATTTTTGGCATTCTTTACATTGCCAGTTTGGCTAACATTCTTCTTTACATTTGAAGCACATTTTTTGCTGCATACATGTTTCTAAGTTAAATTTTCCCAGCACTTTAAAGATTTTGCTTCACTTTAATTTGCACGGTTTTTGATGAGAAGTGCCCTGTAATTCTTCTTGTTCCTCAATAGGGAAGGTGTCCTTTCTCTTGAAAATGCACACTTGTTTCAAGATTTTCTATTCGTCTTTGGTTTTCTGCAATTTGTGTATGCTTAGGTATGATTTTGGGGTATTTATCCTGCTTGATGTTCTCTGATATTCCTGGGTCTGTGTTTTAGTGTTATTATTAATTTTGGAAAATTATTGGCCATTGTTAGTTCAAATATTCTTCTCTCTTACTATTCTAATCAAACATGTATTCCAGTTTTTGAAATATTTCCATATTCTTGGTTCTATTCTCTTTTTTTTTTTTTTTTTGGTCTGTTTGCTTGTTTGTTCATTCATTTTTCTCTTTGCATTTTAGCTTCTGATTTTTTTCTTTTTTTTTGGATCCATCTTAAAACTCATTGACTCTTTATCGGACAATTTCTGGTGTGCCAATCAGCCCCTCAGAACAATTCTTTAATTCTGTCATAGTGTTTTTGATATTTAACATATCTTTTTGATTTTGTCACACAATTTCCATCTCTTTGCTAAATCTTCTTTTGCATTTTGTCTATTTTTTCAACCAGAACCTTAACATTTTTATCATAGTAATTTTAAATGTCATGTCTGATCGAAATCTGTTACATTAAAATCTTATTCTAAAACTTGTGTTATATTCGAATCTGATTCTAAACTTGATTTTCTCTTCAAAATGTTTCTTTTTCTGCTTTTTAGCAAGACTCATAATTTTTTGTTCAAAGCCAGGCATGATGTATCAAGTGACAGCAACTGAAAAGAATAAAGGACTTTAGTGTGATGATTTATGTTAAGCAGTTAGCAATAGCTGTAGACACCAGAGGATTTAAATTCCTTTAGTGTCTTTGTTTTTGTCTCCCCCATGTCTTCGTGCTTCTCTGTGAAATTTTCCCGTGTCATGCCTGAGTTTACTTCTCGTGCTTCCTTTGTCTCTTTGGACATTTTTTTTTTTCCTTGTTAAAATGCCTTGCAATGTTTTATTGAAAGCCATACCTAGTTTATTGGTTATTAGAAATGAGTTAAATAGTTTTATATTGTGAGGATGTATATTAATCTAGACAAAAGCCAGGGTGCATTTAATGTTTGCTGTATCTCTAGTTGCCATAAGCTTAGAATTCCTTGTGTTTTTGTTTTTGTATCCTTTCTTGACTATAGACTTTGCTAAGTACTCCTCTGAAAGAGTCTTTGTCTTGCAGCTCTTTCAGTGGTAATCCACTGTTAGTGCACTGGAGCCCAGTTAATCTGATTGTAAAGCAAGGGAAAAAAGGAGCATCTACAATACCGTGATTATATCTCAGTCTCTTAGTGGCCTGTGTCGCTAGATTGAGACCTTCACAAGTGTTTATTAGCTTCCCTCAAATGTTAATGTAACTGCCCAACAGGGTCACCTTGCCCAATGCCTAGACAGAACACATGTATCAAGACAGGGGAGTTGCAATAGAGAAATAGTAGTTTATGCGGAGCTGGCTGTAAGGGAGACTGCAATTTCATTATTACTCAAATCAGTCTCCCTCTAAATTTTGGGATCGGAGTTTTTTAAGGATAATTTGGTAGGAAGGGCTCTAGTGAGCTTGGAGTTCTGATTGATCGGACTGGAGATAAAATCACAGGGAGTCAAAGCTGTCTTTTTGTGCTGAGTCAGTTCCTGGGTGGGGCCAATAAGACCAAATGAGCCATTTTATCAATCTTTGCTGGTGCCATCTGAGCCACTGATGGCAGGGTCTACAAAATATGTCAAGCAAAGATTTTAGGTTTTACATTAATGATGCAATGAGACTAGTTTGCACTCAGTCTCGGCCATTTTCCAAAATTACTTATTTTATCAGTTTATGGCTCCCACAAGTTCTGTTCCAGATTGGCAGATCCCAGCGTGATTCTTTCTGTTCAGATTTTGGGGTAGCAGTTTGCCCTGCAGCCTCAGTTTTCCAATGCACTTAATAAAAGTTATTGATTTCCAGTTTGTCAGCGTTTTTGTTGTTGTAATAATCCAAGTGAGGAGTTCTAAGATATTTGTGTGTTGGAGTTCACCTTCAAATTATTAAAATAATAAAAGAGGGAATCAAAATAATTTTTACTGAACAGATAACAAAATTAGGTTCACGACCAATATATACAAAAATTAACCAAATATTGGGCCATAAAGTCTCTTCAAATATCAAGAAATTGATACTAATCAGATTATAGGCAAACATAGGCAAATTATAGGCCAAATTGCAATTACAATAGGAATCAATTATAAACATATATGTCTGTAAAATCTGTGGGTTTTTTTTTTTTTTTTTTTTTTGGAGTCTCGCTATTGTCAGCCTGGGCTGGAGTGCAATGGCTCAGTCTCAGCTCACTGAAACTTCCGCCTCCCCGGTTCCAGCAATTCTCCTGCCTCAACCTCCTGAGTGGCTGAGATTACAGGCACCTGCCACCACATCTGGCTAATTTTTGTATTTTTGGTAGAGATGGGGTTTCACCATGTCGGCCAGGCTGGTCTAGAACTCCTGCCCCCAGGTGATCCACCCACCTCGGCCTCCCAAAATACTTGGATTACAGGCATGAGCCACTGCTCCTGGCCTGTAAGATCTGATTTAAAAATTTAAATGTGCTTCTAAGATAAATTATAACCCAAAGAAAACCTAATATTTTTAAAAATAGAAAGTAGTTACAGCTGATATAAAATATTGAAGTATTTCAGATGAAGTAAAGTAATAGAATGGCAATTTGTAATGTAATAAATACTGAACATTAATGAGAGAAATACTTAACTAAAATATTTTAAATGCCTGTATACCTCATGCATTTACAATTGAAAAGATAAATGGTCAACTATAAAATGTTTGTAACATATATATGACAAATATAGTGAACCCTTAACAATTTATGAAGAAAAATGCAGAAAAGTCAGTAAAAACATTGGCAAATACTATGAACAGACAAAATTTTTAAAATCATATATAAATGTTTTAAATATAGGAAAAATCTTTGTAAGACAGTACACTCTCAACTTGAGCCCTCAACCTAGTTGTATATTATTGTAGAGTTTGTTGATGGGAATATGGTTCTATCTTCCTTATATCTAACAAAATTCTTACAAGTTTTTGCTATGGGATTACCATCATGCTCAGTTTTAATACTCGTAAGTTTTTCTCTAATTTTTTTTTCTGTTTAAACTACTGAATTCTATGGTTAATATATCTTATTTACTTATTCTGTTCTTACTTTATACAAACTGGATTTGATTGAATTAATGACTGTATTTTTGTTGGAATAAAGGTTAAAATTTGGGACATGTGCCTTTTGTAATAACTATGATATACAATGACAAATATTTTGATTACTTTAGTCAAAGATTAATTGATTCTTTCCAACAGGGGACCCACTGAGCATTTATGGATTGACTAATTGTTCATAGCCATGAAACTATAGAAAATATTCAAACCTTTATGCCATAAATTTTAATTGCGGTAATTATCCAAATAATTCAAACTGAACCAAACAGTAGTGTTTTCTTTAAAATAATTCTGTCTTTAGTTAAAAGCCAGTTTTGCTATTTATGTTATAATAATACAAACCTATTTAAAGTGTTAAAAAATGAAAAAGTTCAATAAACTTAAAACTTTTTCATTAAAACATAATGTTAAAAAGTTTACAATGTGATTTTCCTAGGTTGACTCTTTTAGCAGGCCATTTTGTGACATTCATTGAAAATTTAGACATAATGTTATATACATACATGCAATAATAATAGTGATTGCTACCCAAAGATGCTTACAATTCAATTCTGTTTCTTTTCAAGTGTAGTTTCTATGGAATCACAAAAGAAGCATTGATTAATATTCATCATTTTTCTAAGGGTAAGCATCAGTATAATGGCAACAGAATTAGAACTTCACAGTCTATTATAATGTGATGTTATTATGTATTTTTTAAACTGAAAAATGATTTAGAACAATTCTTCTTATCAGGAAAGAAAAAAGCAATTATTTCTACTTTATATAATTTATATGTAAGATTTAAATAAAAGTTAAATACAGATAAGAATTATCCTTTCTCTTTTATGTTTGCTTTTACTGATAACTTGCAAATAAGTCAACCCAAACAAAAAGAAATCCATAAGTTAAAAGCAAAACCTAATCAATAGCATTAAAATTCACAGATAATAAAAGTGAACCATTACATGAGTTAACATCTTAAACTCTTTGTTCAGGATAATCAATATAGAAAACCACCACCACTCAATGAGTACCTGCTGTGTGTCAGGGTCTCTCACCAAATCTTAAAAACCTTGAGAAGTAGGTATTACTATTAGCAGAAATTCACAGATAAGGTAATTGAGTTGCAGAGAGGTTATTTTCTTAAAATCTGAAACTATCTTGTAAAACTGAATTTTGAATTCTAATATTTCTAACAACAAAAAAAGTGGTTATTTAAATATACCCACGGTAGACAAAATGTCACTTAAAAATAATTACCTAAATAAATATCAATTTATTGAATCAACAAAACTTAAATCAAACCTGAATCCTCTCGTAAATATGCACAAAATTGTATTTTTGATGAGATCATGGATGGTGACATCATCTTAGAACCCATATATCCACACAGAAAAAAATAATGCCATTAAAGGTATTGGGGATTAAAAAAATAATCTCAGAGAAAAATAGTCATTTCGAAAAGCATATAACAATACTTTGAATTTCCAATAGCTGCCTGTGAAACATTCTTGCTTAACATTTCTAAATGAGAAAACGAATGTACCACATATAAACAAATGAATGAATAACCTGACCTTGTTCTAGTAAACTTTTATATAAAATTTATTGATTCTCTTGATGTTCTTCACAATATTTAAGCTACTATTACACAATGTTTTGTCCCAGGGATATATGAAACAACTTTTTAAAAATAAAACTGGACATTAAGTTATGAAAGAGCAGAGATTTCTGAGAGAGGAAACAAAAGAACTGATTCCTATGAGTGTCCCAACTTTCTTTGTTGATAATTTCTAAGCTGTGTTATAGAGAGGAGAAAACTTAGGTGGAACCTGAAAAGATCCTTGTGTTAAGAAAATAACTGAGGACAGTGTCAGTGATGCAACTGCACCCAGGGAAAGAGAGCCCCAGACATTTTCAGAGAGCTTCTATTTGACTATTTAGTTGTGTGCTAATTGACAAATTCATGAAAATATATATCCATACAAAGAATTGTACACAAATATAAATAACAACTTGTAATAGCTAAAAAGAAAATAAAAGAAAAAAATCAAAGTGCCCACGAACAGGGGAATGAATAAATCCATTGTGGTATACTTTCCATGGAATACTACTCAGCAGTAGAAATGGAAATTCCTATTGTTATTTGCAAGAAAATAGTTACCTCTCACAGTATTTATACTGACTGAATGAAGCCTAGGGGAAGGAAAAGTATATTGAGTACGACTCCACATCTGCAAAGTTCTAGAAAACGCTAACTGATTGTGACAAAGAATGTGGCTGTTTCCTTGTACGAGGAGAGTGGGTGATACAAGAAGGGGCCATAAGGAAGGATTATAAACAGCACATGAAAAACTTTGGGGAGTCATCGACAGTTGCATTACTTTGATTGTAGAACTTTTCTCAAAGGTGGCATACAAGTGTTAAAACTTACCAAATGATACACATTGATACATGTCACTTATTTTAATTATTAGTAAAATTGTTATAAAGTTATTATGAAGAAAAATAGTTCAATATAAGGATATAAAAGTGGATTATGTATGAAATTAGCTTTTTGGTAAATATCTGCTATGGTTTAAATGTGCCCTCTCCTTAATTCAGCTATTACCAATGTGATTGTCTTAAGAGATGGGGCCTTGGAGGTGATTAGGCCATGGGGGAGTCGCCCTCATGACTGAGATTCAGAACCTTATAAAAGAGGCTACATGCAGCATTGGATTTGCTTGCTTTTCTGCCCACCTGCATGTGAAGACACAGTAAGAAGTTCCTCACCAGATGTGGGCACCTTGATGTTAGACTTCACAGCCTTCAAACTGTGAGAAATAAATGTTTGTTCTGCATAAACTATCTGGTCACAAGTTTTTGTTACTGTAGCACAAACAGATTAAAATAACATCTTAAGATTTTGGAAAGGCACCAATTATTTATTTGTAGCTATGTGGTAACTGTAAAACTACTTGAAATTCCATAATATGAAAATGGCTATGTAAATTTAGGTTAACATATTTTATTCCAGTTCTTCAGATATTGTTTGTTTAATAGGTCCATGAAGCATATGAAAATGACAATGATGGTGAAATTATTCCAATTCGATGGCACATGAATAAAAAGACATTTTTCAGATATATTGAAATATTAAACACTGAAGTCGAAAGCAATTATGTGCATGAAAGAGATTTTCTAAAGTTACTTTTCAATAAACTAATTCCATATGGTAATATTTTTCAATGTTTTATTGGCATGGGGAATTTGGCAATATATTGGTGTCAGAATAAATTATTATATCAAGAAACTTCAATAAATCCCTTTTCTAAAATTCAGTTCTATATCTCTAAGAAAGTTAATAATAAATTATAATCAGTAAATACTATGTCTATTAATCGTAAATATAGAATTTAAATTACATAATGAGAGAACAGAAGACAAAAACATTTTACCATCCAGTTACATATGTGAAAAGGTTAAAGATGTTACAAAAAAGTATGTGTTCAAATGGAAATTTTAAGTTGATGTATGTGTTATTCTTAATAATATCAAAATTTTATAATTGTTTTAGTTAATAAAAAGTCTATGTACACTACTTTTGTTTGACCAAATTTGTAAAACACACTCAATGTATATCTGTAACACAAAGTTCTTATCCTTTGGGATTTGAAAAGTCTCACTGTTTCATATTTTCTGTGTTTGTTTCTGATAATACCTTTCTCACTTCTGATTTAAGTTTATTTTTAATTTTTTAATATGTAGGATTTGTTAACTTGTTTTTTGATCCAGCAGTGATCATAAGGTCAGTTTGACTAAAATATCTCAAATTTTTAAACTTTATAACAAGAATTTTTTGAAAGTGGACATTTTAAAGACACATTATGATGTCTAAAGGATAAACACACAACTCTGATTTCTAATCTCAGTTCTGTCTCTGAGTAGTTGCATGACCGTGTAAGTACAAGTAACTTGTTTCCTGAGCTTCAGTCTCCTCCAATGTAATACAGGCACAAAAGTATCTACCTGGCCAGTCTGCCATAAAGACCAAAGACAATCTGTATGTAAAGCTTCTACCTCAGAATTGAGTGTAAAGAGACAATCTTATTATTAGTATCATAAGTTCTCCATACTTTCCATCTGATAAACTCTGACTTTTAAGTGTAGGTCATATATTACCTATAAAGTCCTCCTGATCTGGTCTCCTGCGACCTCCTCTCACTCCATAGCTCCTTCCACTCAACCACACTAGCTTCTTTGCTGCTCTTGTATAAGCCAGATCTGCTTCTGTTTCTCAAAATGAACTGACTAGGTGTCACATGGCTAATTCTCTTCCTCTAAAATCCTGTCCAAATGTCACCTCCAAAGTTTAATTTAGAATCACAAACTGCTTCCTTTATCTTTGTGGCATAGATAACATAATCACTTGTCTAAATAAGAAGTTGAATCAACGGCCACACCAGATTTCTACTGCTTGTTACTTCTAATCAGTGAAATTGACCTTCCTCTGAAAAAAAAAGTAACAAATATATAAGATGTGAAGTTTAATCTATTAGTTCAATATGAAAATGAATTACCCTAGTGGACCAAAGTATTCATTACCTAAACTAGTAATTTTGTTTAGGGTGACCTCAAAGCATAGGAAAACCTCTGAATGATCAAAAATACACTTAACCCATCAAAGTACTCAGTCATTAATTGACCCTTAATTTTGATCCATGGAACAAGTTATTCTAGAGGTAGCAGCACATCCTATCATGTGGTTTATATTGACAAAAGGGTTTATGACCTCAATGATGAATCCTAATTGTGTAATATTTAGTAAAGGTTTGTTGTTACAAATAAAGTCATTTGAGATCTGAGTTTAGACTGGAGCATGGTGGTTTCAATCTATATGATATGTTTTAAAGTACAAAAGGACAGGAAAGATAAGGCCAACTTTATGAAAGCATCATCAATTGAATACATAGAATTAACACATTTAGTAAATAAATATGAAGCCTTGCCCAAGAAGAGGATTCATTAATGTGACAGAGACAAGTAATTACATTTAAGTTAAACCACGATCTTTAGAGCTTTAATGTCAATCTAGCATCTTAACAAGTATGTTTTTACTCAACTTTCTGTTATTTATTGCCCCAGTCATGTTTGCCCCAACTTTTCTAACACTGATTGAGTAAAAAGTTACCGGTCTGGGGTCAGCAAACTCTGAACCACAGGGAAAATCTAGCCAGCCATCTGTTTTTGTACAGCCTATTAAGATTTTTTTTTCCTTTACATTTTAAAATGGTTGAAAAAAAAAGAAATGTTTTGTGATTTATAAAAGCTATACAAAATTCAAATTTTTGTATCAATACAAAGTTTTATTGGAATACACCCTGCTCTATTGTTTATACATTTTTTTGTGGCTACAATTACAGGACAATGGCAAAGTTGGGTAGTTGCCAACAATAAAGAATATATGGCCAGCAAAGCCTCCAATATTTACTATCTGACCTTTTAGAGAAACTTGTATCAACCCTTATTTTATGCTATACACAACTATGAAAATACTAGATATTGTAGGTCCACAGAGACTGCAATAACCAATTGCAGATGTCATAAATCATGTAGTGAAGAACCACTTTGTCCTCTAATTTCACCAGAACTCTTAGCCGTTATTGTACTTTTGCTATCTTATTTTTCAATTAGCAATTTAAACACTCATCCCAGCACTATACCAACGGATAGATTTAAAATGCGGACTATTATTCTTTTTTAATTATATCAACTCTAGTTGCTTACAGCATCCTATTTGAGGTTTATTCAGATATAATTCAAAGTATGTTTTATGAAAATCCTATAAGCTGCAGCATGAACAATTTCATACAAGGTAACACTAGGGCAATGGCTAGAATGTTTGTGTCCCTCCAAAACTCATGTTGAAAGTTAATCCTAATTGCAATGTTAAGAGGTGGGAGCCCTTTCAGAAGTGATTAAGTCATGAGGGTTCCATTATTGTGAATGAGATTAATGATCTTATAAAAGAGATGTCAGAGAGCTGACTGGGACTTACCTTTCTTTTGCCATGTGAGGACAGAATATTTGTCCCCTCTACAGGGCAAAGCAACAAAATGCCATCTTGGAAGCAGAGCTCAAGCCCTTACCAGACACAAAATCTGCTGAGACTTTGATCTTGGACTTACCAGCCTTCAGAACTGTGAAAAAATAAATTCTATTATTTATACATTTTCTAATCTAACATATAATAGCCACAGGAACAGACTGAGAAAACCAGTATAATTTTATTATTCACTATACTAATTAATGGTTGACCATTCACACTTTCTACCCTCATTAACATGACTCCATGACACCCTAAGTTTATGTAATTTATTTCAACCCTGGAAGGTATTTCTGATCCAATTGTCTTCTATATGTTATTCAATACATCTCTACTTGGAAACTTTAATTTCTGATAAGATATATTGAGACCTTCCTTTATCGTTAGAACATACTTATTATACTATACTATATATAATAATATTTGTTTTTATGTTGACTTTCCAAGTATATTATGTAGTTTTTAAAAGTAGGACTTCTTTTCATTAATCTTTATTTTCAAATAAGTGGTTGCTAAGAGAAAGAATAAATGAATAAATAAAGTCTTGAAGCCCTGAGTTAATTGGCTTCTAAATTTAAGGCCAGAATTAATTTTTTATATCTTGAGTCTCTTTGAATAATAACATACTTAATCAATAGCAAAAATTGTTAATAAAAATTTTTTCAAATGATTCTCTGTATTAACCCTTATGAAATTATAAATTGGCTTATGGCATTTTAAGTTAGAAAGTTAATTTCACTGAATAAACATTTTAGAGTATCTGCTTTCTGCAAGGCCACACCTAGGTCTGTGGCCTGGATGGTTCCTACACTCTGCCTTCCAGGCTAACGTCCATACAGATGGCGAATGGAGGAGGGTCATTTTTCAGGGAGTAACTCATTTCTAAGAAGTAAGTTATATCCTGGGAAACCGGAATATATTTTTAAATGTGCCAGAGAATTTTAGCTTGATAAATTAATACTGGCATTGTTCTCCTCTAAAATGTCAGTAATATCACTTGGAGCTGAGTTACTGTTTCGGTGCAAAACGCCTCTACCCTCTTCTTGGCAGCTACCTTTTCAAAGTGAAAAGCTGGTAGGAGAATCTTGATTTTTGTTATAATTGGAACAATTTATGCTTCTTTCTACTCTTTGAAAAAAGGGAGAAATAATTTAGGAAGATAGTCTTTTTCTAGGGAGCGGAAAACAAATTGATTACATTTGCTAAATAAAAATCACTGAGAAAACCAAAGTTTCTAACGGCACTATTGCTGCAAAATCCACATTACAGTCGCTCGATTGTCCTAGAATTTGAAAATTCTCAGTTAATTCTGTACAGCTATAATCATAACGTAGAATGAGTAGCCATTTAATGATTTGCTAATAGATCATGCTACAAACCAAAGGATCATGACACAGGCTAAACAAACAATGTATAGGGAAAATTAAAATAAAAAATAAGCTTTCCTGAATGTATCTATTAGAAGCTGCATGCTGCAGAGGTTCTACTTTGACCACAGAAACCGGACCAGTGCATACAGTCAACTGACTTAATCAGCTTGGGCTGTTATTGTAAAATTACCCTAGACTGAGTTGCTTAAGCAACAGATATTTATTTCTCATAAATCTGGAGGCTAAGAAATCCAAGCTCAAGTTGCCAGAAGATTTGGTTCTTAGTAAGGGCTTTTTTCCTGGCTTGCAGACATCCACTGTCTCACTGTGTGATCTTATGGCCTTTCTTTGGTACATGTTCTGGAAAGAGAAAGAGAGATCTCGCTCCCTGCTCCTCCCCTAAGTGTGCTGATCCCATCATGAGAATCTCTCATGACCTTATTTCAAATAAACCCAATTATCTCTTGTATTAGTTCATTAATAAAGACATACCTGAGATAGGCCAATTTACAGAAGATGGGGAGGTTTAAAGTATTTAAAGTTCCAAGAGGCTGGGGAGGCCTAACAATCATGGCAGAATGCAAGTAGGAGCAAGTCACATCTTACATGGATGACAGCAAGCAAAAAGAGAGCTTGTACAGGGAAACTCCCATTTTTAAAACCATCTGATCTCATGAGACTTATTGACTATCACAAGAGCAGCAGGAGAAAGACCTGCCCCCATGATTCAGTTACCACCCACTGGGTCCCTTCCACAACACATGGGAATGCAAGATGAGGTTTGGGTGGGGACACAGCCAAACCATACATTGTATCCCTAGTCCCTATCAAATTTTATGTCCTCACATCCAGGTCACACAGATAAAACAGGCAGGTTCCCATTCTCTTGGGCAGCTCCTCTTCTGTGGTTTTACAGGGAATGGCCTCTCTCCTGGCTGCTTTCACAGGATGGTGTTGAGTGTCTGAAACTTTTCCCGGTAAATGGTGCAAGCTGTTGGTGGATCTGCCATTCTGGGATCTAGTGGCTTTCTTCTCACAACTCCACTAGGCAGCACACCAGTAGGGACTCTATGTGGGGGCTCCGACCTCACATTTCCCTTCTGCACTGACCTAGCAGAGATTCTCCATAAAGGCCCTGCCCCTACAGCAAACTTCTGCTTGGACATCCAGGGATTTCCATACATCTTCTGAAATCTCGGTGGAGGTTCCCAAGCCCCAATTCTTGACTTCTGTGCACTTACAAGCTCAACACCACATGGAAGCTGCCAAGGCTTGGGGCTTCCACCCTCTAAAACCACTGCCTGAGCTGTATTTTGGCCCATTTTAGCCATGCCTGGAGCAGCTGGATCTTAGGGCACCAAGTCCCTGGACTGCACACAGCATTGGGACCCTGGGCCTGGTCCACAAAACCACTTTTTCCTCCTAGACCTCTGGACCTGTGATAGAAGGGGCTGCTGTGAAGACCTCTGACATGCCCTGGAGACATTTTCCCCATTGTCTTTGGAATTTACATTTGGCTGCTTGTTACTTATGCAAATTTCTGCAGCCAGCTTGAATTTCTTCTCAGAAAATAAGATTTTCTTTTCTATCTCATTGTCAGGCTGCAAATTTTTTGAGCGTTTATGCTCTCCTTCCCTTATAAAGCTAAATGCCTTTAACAGCAACTAAGTCACATTTTAAATGCTTTGCTGCTTAGAAAATTCTTAAGGCAGATACCCTAATCATCTCCCTCAAGTTCAAAGTTCCACAAATCTCTAAGACGGGGACAAAATACCACCAGTCTCTTTGCTAAAACATAACAAGAGTCACCTTTGCTATAGTTCCCGACAAGTTCCTCATTTCTGTCTGAGACCACTCAGCCTGAACATTATTGTCCATATCACTATCAGTATTTTAGGCAAAGCCATTCAACAAGTCTCTTGGAAATTCCAAACTTTCCCACATTTTCCTGCCTTCTTCCGAGCCCTCTAAACTGTTTCACATTCTGCCTGTTCCCCAGTTCCAAAGTCACTTTCACATTTTCAGGTATCTTTTCAGCAACGCGCCACTCTACTGGTACCAATTTACTGTATTGGTTCATTTTCATGCCACATTAAAGACATACCCAAGACTGGGCAATTTACAGAAGAAAGAGAAGTTTAAAGGACTTACAGTTCCATGTGGCTGGGGATGCCTCATGATCATGGCAGAAGGCAAGGAGGAGCAAGTCACATCTTACATGGATGGCAGCAGGCAAAAGAGAGCTTTTACAGGGAAACTCCCATTTGTAAAGCCATCAGGTCTCATGAGACTTATTCACTATCAGGAGAAGAGCATGAGAAAGAGCTGCCCCTATGATTCAATTACCTCCCACTGAGTCCCTCCCATAATATGTGGGAATTTAAGATGAGACTTGGGTGGGGACACAGCCAAACCATATTACCTCCCAAAGGTTCCATCTCTAAATGCTATCATATCAGAGGTTAAGGCTTCAACATATGAATTTTGGGGGGATAGGCACCAACATTCAGTCCATAAGAGTTTTGTAGGCTATGCAATGCACAAGCCCAACAGGGTTCAGGAATCAGCAAACTAGCCTGCAGCTCATTTTTGTAAATGACATTTTACTGTAAAACAGCCGCACTCATTTGTTAATGTATTATGTGTGATTGCTTTTACACTTCCATGGCAGAGACGAATACTTGTGACAGAGACCTTATGGCTCACAATTTCACTATCTGAACTAAAATTCACTATTTGACCCTTTATAGAAATGTATGCCAACTCCTGGTATAGGCGGCAAACATTTGAGGCAGTCCTAATACATGTGATTCTGATACTCTAGATCAATGCTTCTCAAAATTTGGCATGCATAAATATCATCTAGAGAGTTGGTTAAAACATAGATGCTTGGGCCCCGCCTCCAGATATTCTTGATTCAATAGAGCTAAGGTAAGGCTCAGGGATTTATATTTCTAACAAGGGTCCAGTTGATGCTGATGCTGTTGATAGTTTTGATTTCACACTTTGAGTAGCACTGCTGTAGAAAATCATTGTCAATAAACCTGATAGTCTTTAGTGTTTGCTCAATTGGGAAAACTATTGCTTTATGAAATATCAAAATGTGTTCACGGATTGAATATTTAACATGGATACAGACACAATAACAGTTTCAATTTTTTATGTTTCATACGAGCAAGGCAGTGTTTTACCTACACTGATATAATTTAGTTCTCATAATTTTGATGCATTTATCAACATATTTCAATAAGGTAATTATTATCACTTGTATTTATGTGAGTAAACTGAAGCTCCAAGAACTGAAGAAATTTGCTCAAAGTCATACACCAGAAAGTGGAGGAAATTGGATTCAGAAAATGCCTTCTCACTCCAAATTCTACACTCTTACCCCTCTTCTATATTAAAAATACAAAACATATTGTTTGAGCCTCTGACAAATTTGATTGAAGAAATGAGCATTTGTGGTAGTTTCAATCTGGAAACTAACGGAACAGGTGGAAAGTGAATATTACGCTTAAACAACTTTTAATTTATTCATATTTTTCCTAAACTAGAGAGCTAATTCATTAGTTTTTATGTAGTAACCTAATTTGCAGGGGTGGTGGGGAGTGTGGGGGAAATGTATAAAGCCAAATACCAATAAAACTATTCAAACCAGCTTAAATGATACTGTTAAGTTACTCTTGCTGCATCATCAATGCCAAACTGAAAGTTTGTCTCTAGAAGTTTACTGGAAAGACAGAAACTTGCCTTCAGTCCTCTTCTATTCAACATGTATTTACCAATAAATTGATCAACATGCATGCACACACATATTTGTATACACCTTGAGATCTTAACTATTTTGCAGAATACTTTAATCAAATTTTATTTAATTTGGTACCAACATATCACACTAATACAGGTTTATTATTCTTTTCATTTTACAGATGATAGAATTGATGAGGCAAAAATAAGACATGTATTTTGCTAAAGGCCGTGCTACAAGCAAATGACAGTAACAGGGTTTGAGTCTAAAAATTTTTTCTTCTGACTCAGCACCTTTGATGTTGGCAGATTCCAACAAGTTAGGAGTGGCAGTTAAAATGCCAAATATCAGATTTATTAGAGTCTTTAAAATTTCTAAGTCTAATTTAAGACTTCTGAATTACTTCTTCTATTATAGAAAGCATTTTAACTTGAGCCATCCATATCACCTCCCATTTTCCCCTTTGACATTATAACTGCACCCACATGGTTCACAGGATTCCTGTGCAGAAGATCTCCAATGACCAGTTTTGATGTGTAAACTTCTATTATAGTTTTGGATGTGTGTGACTTCTGTGGTGGTTCACTGTATTTGTAGAATGATACTTTTTTGCTAAATAAAACACTCTATTTTTTTTTTTTTTTTTTTTTTTTTTGCCTAACCTGCTAACCAGGTAGCTAGTGAACCCAATTTAAGTGAATCTTATAATATTCTCAATAAATACTTTACAGGTTAAGAATTCTGCACATATTTGCATGATCCTAGATAATTGTTTCAAAATTATCTTCCCATGGGCAAATGAGTGATGCCTTCTTAAATTGCTTGACTGCTTGTGATTTGTTTTTTGCATTGTCACTTGTTGAGCCAATAGAAACTGTAAAGAAATTTTATGAGTTTAAAATGCCAGAAATAAGCCAAGCTGAATAGATTTTTCTTTAAAAATCACTCGTCTTTACTAATTACTATTATTAAGAATTTATATGGTACTTTGTGTTTACGAATACTTTACAGGCAGCAATTAACTACGTACCTGTTATAATTGTTGCTATTATGTCCTTCATTTTGTGTGCTGGTAAAACTAACAAGCAAAATTAAATCCTTGTGTGTGTGTGTGTACGTTTGTGTGTTTGTGTGTGTGTGTGTTTTAGAGGCATGGCAAATTGTTGATGGAACTAATATTATAATTAAGACTTTTTGGATCCTCAAATCTTTATGAATTTTCTGATAATCAAAATGAAAGCATTTTGGTCAATAATCTCTAAGGTCTACAAAATTTATTGTTGGAAAACTCAGTGACAGTTTTTGCATATCCTCAACATTTTGAGGCATTATCATTTTCGCTTGCTCTTCAGTTCTTTGGGGAAAAGTGTCCTAACTGGGTGGCATCTATTAGCTAACTTTCATTGGCGTGTAATGGTCCAATTGGCGTACCTTCTTGGCAGTTCTGTTCAACAAACACTTCTTAATTCTCTGTTTTGTTACTGACGTTGCCCAAGGTATAAAGAAAAAAAAACTGAAGAAACCCACAGGGTCATTTTTTTCCCGGGGCTGCAGATTCATAAACAACTGCAGTTAAAGATGATGGGCTGAATACTAGAGCTAAGAGTATTTGGCAAATGAAAAGTTGCTATAGAAATTTCAGACAAAAGAATGATTCATCCCAAACCATAAAAATGGGATTTTTTATTTGATAAATATGTATGAAGTACTTATTATTCTGCAAGCATTGTTTTAAGTTCTTTACTACTATTAACCAATTTAATCTACACAGCACAGCCTCTGAAATAGGCACTATTTTATCCTCTCTTGTAGCTGGGGTTCCAGGAACAGAGTGGCTAAGAAACTTCCCTAAGTCACAAAGCTAACAGGTAGCAGAGCCAACATTCAAACTCAGGTTGTTTAGTGTAATTATCCTTACTCTTAGCCACTACTGTCTGCTGCCTATGTATCGTGAGATGTAACACAATAATATAATTTGGTTTCACTGATACTTCTCAGTTACAGATATTGTATGGTTTATGCTGGTATTTTATTTTGGTTTGAAGTGAAATCAGTTCTACTTTGAATGTAATATATACCAAATTGGTGAGTTGGAATTACTCTAGATTATCTGCAAATCAATATTAGAAACCAAATAAAATAAGTTTGATACCTTTAATATGTACCGGACTTACAACAAAAAATGAGTCAAATAGTCCAGACACAGAAAATTGTCCTTACTTCCACAAAGTATTTTTCTTAAAACGATGGACCTTCCTGATCCCTTCTTTATTTTCCTACTTTGTGTAGAGAAATTACTGCAAGAAAGATTTCACTGTCCTCTTTACTCTGCAAGAAAATCAGCAGATCAAGTAAGGTGGTGAATGGCAACCAGTGCTCAGCATCACTGTCAGGGGAACAATATTGAGTGGCATGGGAAAACTTGACTCTGCAGATTTTTGCCAAGGGTAGATGCTGGCCAAATGTAACACACTTCCTGATTCTTAAGCGACGGAATATACTTGCATATATATGTATGACACGTGTGCGCACACACATACACACATCATAAACACACACCTTAAATCTAGATTTTCTTTATTTGTCAATAACTTAAGAAAACAAACAAATATAACCACAACCATGCTGTTATGACCAATAGCACGTGAACCAATATAAACCTGACTGTAGGCTGCATTCAGTCTGGATCATGTCAAAGCAAGAGTGAAGTCAGGAAGTGAAATTAGGGGCACTCATCAGGACACCTGAGGTTGAAGTGAATGGACTGAATGAAGCCCATCTGCTTTCTCTTTCATTGTGAAACCCTGATGGCACAGCCTTCAGGATTTGAAAACTCAAATATCTTCCTCTTCATGTCAGTGTCTGCATCTGTCAGAAGAGTCTAATCTATGACAAAAAAAATCACAAATTTGTCATAACAAAGGCTTATTTCTTATTAAGCTATTTGTCCATGGCTACTGGGCTCAGCATTTTATAGAGTGTTATGGAGAAGCAACCATCTCAAATATTGCTGGTTACAATCACAGAGAATAAGCAAGCTCAGAACAATTTTGTCCTCAGTTAAATGGCCTGACACTTAGTCCAAATAGACACACGGCATCTTCCAGCTACTAAAAGCCAACAAATAAAAATCCAGGAGAGGAGAATTTTTGTACCCAAAGGGAAAAAGCTGAACATATTTGGGTAAGAAACCAATCACGATTAGATTTTTATATTAAATAATTAAAAGGTAGGCTGCTCCTGACCAATTATCAAACCAACTACATTTATGGAATATTGATTTTACTATGGTTTTTGTCATTATTGCTTAGAAGGCTTGTGCTTACTGTAGTAGCAGTTCATCCCTCCTAATGGTGGTAACAGGGTGAGAAAAACGTTTCTGCAATGCTATCTTTTTATTTTAAAAAAAGTTGCTACTACTAGAAGCACATTATGTTAATCACTAAGACACATCACTAGCCACTTACTGAGATTTCTAAAAGACAAATGAAAAGAGGCTTATATAAACTACGTAAAAAAGTGTTTAACATCAGAACATTCAACTAGGGTTTTGGAAGCATTTACTAACATCTAGAGGGACTTATCAGGTTACCTATAGAAACAGGTATTATTTGTGTACAAATTAGGCAGTCATTCTTTTAATGATATTTTCAGTGAAAATCATATCATTATCAGAACCTATTGGTAGTGAGAATTATATAAAATGAGAACCATATACAAGAAATAGGAAAGCATAATAAAAGGACGGTTGATGTGCAGAACCAGAGAATCAATAGCAGAACAAAATTAAGGCTTTTACCTGGTACAGCAACTACTTAAGTAAGCCCTTGGTATATGCTACACTATGAACAACTTCTCAGAACACCTAATCCATTTCTACATGACAAAGACACACATCATTTTAAAACTTGTAAATGTATTCAATGTTCAGCTAACAAGACAATTTTATTTATTATTTGAGACTCAATTCAGATACCCTTTCTGGGAAGCCTCACTTGGAAGCCTTCAGTAAAATTTCTTAACTTTCCATTCCCCAGAGTAAGTGTCTTTTCCTTTTTTGTAGTATTAACACAGCACTCATTTACGTTTTCATCAAAGCGCCTGTCGCATCTAACTTGGGTTGTGGTTATTCGTGCCTTCATTTCCAGTGAAACCCCAGCTCGGAGAGCACAGGGGCACATCTTATTTGTTTGGGGGATTTCCCACATTGACTATTCCATTATGTGCTCTAAATGGCTGCTGGAAATGCAGCTAAGGGGCGACACAATCCCTCCTCCACCAGGGGATGGGTATTAGTTCAGTGCCATGAAATGGTAAATATGAGTACGTTTGACTTAGTTCTAAGTTCATAAGTTTACACAGGTGAGGGGAATATAGCAATGAGTATAATTGACAGGAATTTACCTCAAGTACCACGCATCGTCTGTTCATACATAAATTCTAACTACAGAGGGAGCAGCTTCTTCAGAAGCATTAGCCTTTCCCAGTGAAGTAGACCCCGTGGAGTAATAAAGTATAGTTAGCATTTGAATGTAGAGAAGGGATGTGATGTAGTTTATTTTTCCCAGGAAATCAAGTGCTCTAATAGTTCTCATTCTTTAACAGACTGTTTGGTTATAGGTTTCTGTAGCAGAAGAAAAATCTGATGTTCTGCTTATGAATTTTATCTCCTTAAAAATATATGTGTATTCCACATAATTATCAAAAAGCTTAATTGTGGGAATCAGCTTCCTGCTATGGAATAATAGATACTGAGGAAGAGTCAATGAAAGTCGAAAATCTTTCACCCCAATTCGAATTATTTTCCACAATAAATCATTCGTAATAAATTCCATTAGTTTGGCATTTTGTGTTGGTTGATTTTCATTGTTTGAAGAAATTCAAAGTCTTTATTTTGGTAGTATTTTTGATTGCATATTATGATTTTAATTTTAATCAAATTAGTGTGTGGCAATAGTTACCAATTAAAATTTCCTGAAATATAGGAGATGCTACTGATGTATAATCAAGAGAAAAAAAAGGAATTCTAAACTCATTTGTTTTTTTTTTTTGTTTTTTTTTTTGTTTGTTTTTTTTTTGAGACAGAGTCTCGCTCTGTCGCCCAGGCTGGAGTGCAGTGACCGGATCTCAGCTCACTGCAAGCTCCGCCTCCCGGGTTTACGCCATTCTCCTGCCTCAGCCTCCCGAGTAGCTGGGACTACAGGCGCCCACCACCTCGCCCGGCTAGTTTTTTTTTGTATTTTTTAGTAGAGACGGGGTTTCACCGGGTTAGCCAGGATGGTCTTGATCTCCTGACCTCGTGATCCGCCCGTCTCGGCCTCCCAAAGTGCTGGGATTACAGGCTTGAGCCACCGCGCCTGGCCTCTAAACTCATTTGTTTAGTTGTTTCTATTGAATAAACCTTCATATTTGAATTAATAATAATAATATGCTTAGTTCAGAGTTACCTTATTAAACAAATATATATATATTTATATATGTATAATATATATAATTTCCATTGACTTAAATTTTGATAAATTAGTATTTTTATTTATATTACATCTCTGTTTTTCTTTCTGTCATCTTACAAGTAAGTTATTTCATGATTCTGAGGTAAGTTAAATCTCCATGTTTACATTATTATGTTACGTATATAAAGCTCACTGCTAAGAAAAGATATAATCATTGTATACTCACTGCTAATAAGTAAGTAGCATTGTTGAGTCCAGATATTTTTCTATTGCAGAAAGCAAGAAAGCTTGCAATAAATAAGGGATCAGGTTGAAAGGACATGACTTACCTTGAGGAAACTGAAAATGACAAATGCGTGACTCTTTGAGTGTCATAAGAAAACATGATTCTAGGTGATAAAGATATAAATAAATCAAACCCCATGAATCCATAACAATAATAACAAAAAAGAGAAAGCTAGAAAAATATATCTTACTTATAATGGTTAATATACCAAACACTTATTTTCAAAATTGGTATTTAATGGAAAAGAGTTAAACATCTGTCTTAATTTTATGGTGGGAATGAAATTTTCAAGTCGCCAATCCATCCTAGTTGATGACTCAAAACTCTATTGAAAAACACCAGCTTGAATTGAAGAAATGATACATTTTGAAAATCGTTATTTTGAAATATTGATTCAGGTAGAAATTACCAGTTGGTGCTTTTTACCTTAAGGTAGAAATTTAATGAAGAATTTAGCATTCCTTGTATTGTCAAATTTCACGTGTGTGATGGATATTCTATATAAGAATGAGTATATCAACAAACAAAAGCCGATGCTAACAGTGAGTCCCAATTAGATAATAGATATTACTAGTTGCTTTGATTATGTTTTCTCATTTAATCTAATATGGTTTCAAAGGGGAAATAATATAGATCAAAGTAAAGTTATTTGGAGTCATTCTAGTAGAAAATGGCACAGAAAAATCCAAACTCTTGTCTCATTCCTTTCTCTGTGCTACAAACTCCAAAATTACGTTTTGTAATGCTTATATATTTGATTAAATTTATCCATCTCTGCATATAGGACTATAATAGTATTAGACGAAATTTCTCTTACATGAAACTATCATATATTTTAGGTGATGTCTAGAAAATATTTTAATTTTTAAATACACTATATGGTAAGTTTGTTAAACTGGACAATAAGTGAAAATAGATGATCAAGTATAGCATATTTAAATCTATGCACTGAAATTAACTTTTTTTAATAAGAGAAAAGCATGTTTCCTGAGTGATGGCTGGTTAAGGATGGTATTTATAATGAAAATCTTTGGACAAGAATGTTTTGTGTCTATTGTGTATTGACAGTAACTCTAAGTGATGTGATATATTTTTACACTATATATAAAGATAAATTAATATACAGAAAGGTGGAAAATAAATTTGATTTGCTATACTCGATTTTGTAAACTGCAAATACAAAATTTCGAGAGACTTCTATTTACCTCTCGCCTCATTAAGGTGGAGTTTGGAAGAACAGCAAACATGGATGATATTTTTCCCTGCTTAAGCAAGAAAGAACCAATTTGAAAAAAATTATCTTTACTATAACTTCTTCATCGGAGCTTCTGCCCTTTTGTCCTCAAAGAACTAAAAAAAAAATACATATTGTATAATATGTTGGAATTCACTTCACTGTGCAGTGAAACTTACCTAGAATACCTTCTGTTTTGCCTTGAACTAACCCTGCAAGCCCATTATTGAGGTTCATTTCATTTGGCTCTACTCAATACCTCTCGAAGTTGATGCCATGATTTTAGATAAATGCGAAAGATAGGTGTGGTTGTCATTTCTGTCATGTTATATAACAGTAAATAATACAGACTCTCTATATGTGATTATACATAGGTGAAAATCATGAAATAAGTATTGCAACTGTGAGGCTGAGCTCTGCTTGTCTTCTTGATGACTATGTTCTAAGACAGTTGGATGATACCACCTTACTTGTGACCTGGATCACAAAGTCAGGTCATCTGTCTTGATGAGGATAACATTTTCCTTATCACATTCTCCTTCCAAATGTTCCATGCAAATCAAACCACAAACCAATCAGTGAAAAATAAAAAGCAGTTCTGAATAATTCCCATTAAGGGAAGAATAGAAAATGGAATGATATGTACTGGTATTATGCACATATTTGTCAGTATCAGTATTTACTATCAGTATACAGTATTTTCTTATCTTCCACTATATGTATTAAATTATTTATATTATAGAAAATCATCTAAAATTATTTATTTATAGAAAATTCTAAATATATTTTGATATATTAATGTCCAAACTTTACTTCTATTAACTTAATTCTTATAAGGTATTAATGCTATAGTGGTATCAGATTCCCTGAGCTATTTCGTGGGTAAAACATTGAGAGTAGTTTCTAGTTATTTTCAAAGAAAGACATCATCAGCCTTTTGTAATCTCTAAAAAAATATTAAGAGAATATATTAATTTATTTAAAAATGTTCTGTGTAAGAGTGAACATTCAACACTTTCTACCAAGGATATTTGTCCGCTTTGCATTGTGACCTGTATCCATAGCAACAGCCTGAGCCTCCTCTAATGTTCATGTCATTTGTTTTAAACTTCGTTACTCAATGAGATGAAACACAACCATGGGATAGTTACCTTAGCTAATCCATACTCCCCACCCCACACTGCTAGTATTATATGACATAAATAGTGATTTAATAGATATGATATATTTCATTATTACAACATGTATAAATCTTTGCAAAAGGCTATTTCCCTTTTTGTTCATTTCATACTTTGCTATGATGTTGCACTTTTATGGCACAGAAGTTCCTGAATTTCACCAGGTAGAATGAAGAGTTTCTTCAGAGTTTGATAAGAAATGTGCTATGCATGAAAATATACGTTAATGGTTAATGTCCTGACTGCTCTTATGAGGATGTGCAGGATCTCCATTTACCAGTGTTCTAGACCTTTGGGGATACTGCACACTCCTTCTCACACTTCAGTTTAGTTTTCAGGATCAGGTCTCATCAATTAAGATACCTCAGATCGGCATGTCAGTATCCACCTCTCCCCGATTTGGGGTCTTCAGTTTGGCTTTAATCCCTTTAGTTCTCTCATCTGACATAACCAAAGAGTTGCCATATAAGGTAAGAAAAAGACTCAACACATACACTACTAAGTAACTTAATTACATGGCAAATGTCTTCTACTCATAAACAATGTAAATAACACAAATATACCCCACATCCTAAGGACTTTCTCAACCTTCTTCTAACCGCTTATTCTCCTTTATTACCTCCCAGTTCCGGCTCTCTATGGAATGAAATAATCCAACTCTGGGGGCAAGCTCTATATTGAACCACAAATATGATTATATGTAGCAATTCATCTATTCTATTACAAACCAATTTTTATCTGGGTTATTGGTATCTATTATCACATTCCTTAGAAGTTTATGAAATGTCAAAATACTGTTACAACCAAAAGTTGTACAATAAGGAAAGACTGATTTTTAAAAATTGTTATTTCTGCACCTGTTGTTTCCTGACTTTTTAATGATTGCCATTCTAACTGGTGTGAGATGGTATCTCATTGTGGTTTTGATTTGCATTTCTCTGATGGCCAGTGATGCTGAGCATTTTTTCATATGTCTGTTGGCTGTATGAATGTCTTCTTTTGAGAAATGTCTGTTCATATCCTTTGCCCACTTTTTGATGGGGTTGTTTGTTTTTTTCTTGTAAATTTGTTTGAGTTCTTTGTAGGTTCTGGATATTAGCCCTTTGTCAGATGAGTAGATTGCAAAAATTTTTTCCCATTCTGTAGGTTGCCTGTTCACTCTGATGGTAGTTTCTTTTGCTGTGCAGAAGCTCTTTAGTTTAATTAGATCCCATTTGTCAATTTTAGCTTTTGCTGCCGTTGCTTTTGGTGTTTTAGACGTGAAGTCTTTGCCCATGCCTATGTCCTGAATGGTACTACCTAGGATTTTTATGGTATTAGGTCTAACATTTAAGTCTCTAATCCATCTTGAATTAATTTTCGTATAAGGAGTAAGGAAAGAGGATGTGGAGAAATAGGAACACTTTTACACTGTTGGTGGGATTGTAAACTAGTTCAACCATTATGGAAAACAGTATGGCGATTCCTCAAGGATCTAGAACTAGATGTACCATATGACCCAGCCATCCCATTACTGGGGATATACCCAAAGGATTATAAATTATGCTGCTATAAAGACACATGCACACGTATGTTTATTGCAGCACTATTCACAATAGCAAAGACTTGGAATCAACCCAAATGTCCATCAGTGACAGATTGGATTAAGAAAATGTGGCACATATACACCATGGAATACTATGCAGCCATAAAAAAGGATGAGTTTGCGTCCTTTGTAGGGACATGGATGCAGCTGGAAACCATCATTCTTAGCAAACTATCACAAGAACTGAAAACCAAACACCACATGTTCTCACTCATAGGTGGGAACTGAACAATGAGATCACTTGGACTCAGGAAGGGGAACATCACACACCGGGGCCTATCATGGGGAGGGGGGAGGGGGGAGGGATTGCATTGGGAGTTATACCTGATGTAAATGACGAGTTGATGGGTGCAGCAGACCAACATGGCACAAGTATACATATGTAACAAACCTGCACGTTATGCACATGTACCCTACAACTTAAAGTATAATAATAATAAATAAATTTAAAAAAAACAAAAAAAACCAAAAAAAAACAAAAAAACAAAACAAAACAAAACAAAAACAAAAAAACAAAACAAAAAAATAATTGTTATTTCTTTTCTAAATTTTATTTGTAATTGACATAAGATAGTATATATTTGTGGTATATAATGTGATGTTTTGATATGTGTATACATTATGAAATGATTAAATCCATTTAACTAACATATCCATTATCACACCTACTTGTCATTTTTTGTGGTGAGAACATTTAAAATCTACACTTCTACACTTTTGAAATACAATACATTATTAACTCTAGTCACCACACTGTGCAAAGATCACTGAAACATTCCACCTGCCTAATGAAAACTTTAAGAAAATAATTAAGTAGAAAGTAAATGGCTGCGTCAGGGATGATTTGCAATTATGCTGTGCTGTTTCCGGCTTTAAAATCTTTGTATGTATTCATTCATTCACTAATTTCTCAGCATTCATTCATTCACTCCACAGCACCTACTGTGGGCCAGACACGTAGCTAGGCCTTATGGATGCATCATCAGTGAAAAGACCATTGTCCTCAAGATGCTGTGCATGGGAATCTTATATGCCAATGTGTTGCCCTCTTGTGTGCATGCCCAAACCCATGGCATAGCAAATCTAGCTTTCTAGAGTCTGGAACAAATCTATCATTCTAGCAGACCTGATGTCAAACCTGGGTTTAAGTACTAATTAGATGTGTGAACTTTGACAATTTCTTACAGTTCTCTGAGCCTTACTATTCACATTTATTAAGAGAGAATAAAATATCTGGCAGCATTGAAATAATCGAACAAAGTAATGTGCAAAATATTCTCTAAAAATATTAATACTCCTATGATTGAATAACAAATAGAAATTTAGATAAAGAATAACAATATTATTCGTTCTAAAGCCCAATGGAATGCCAATTCTAATGATGCATATTTTGCCTTTCCTAGGATAAAAAATTCTCCCTTTTGTTTCAAAATGTGAAAATCTTTATGTCACACACAAAAACTACAGCCTATCTCCTTGCTTTCATCACTCCAAAATCTCAGAGAAAACAAAAAGGATCTCAAGTTTGAAAAAAGAAGAAAGGAAAACGTGAAAGTACACTTTTCATCCAACCAAGTACATTGTGTTTTCCAAAACTAAAGTTACAGTTTATAATGACCTGTTGTCTAGATTCGTATAAAGAACTGCGGCTTTCTAAGCACCTGCTAGGCAGCTGTGTAATGAATCGCAGGCTCTGTGATCAGATTCAGGGCCAAATGAAACTGGACAACAGAATTTTGCTTCTTCAGAGCTGCTTAACCTATTGAAAGTCTTTTATATGACAATCTGCAGCTGTAGCTACCTCTCTCTGAGGCAGTCTTTTTCGAGTCGTCCAGTGCTACCTGCTGAAGAGGATCGTTCCAAGCTGGTTCCTTCTCTCTCACTGCAATAATTCTGTTGTACACAGGGCTATAAACACAGACTTCCCAATTGGAAGGGAAAACTATGGGTGTGAATAAAAGGATATACTAGGCTGTTGTTATTTTCCTTGAATTTTTTATAACAATAACAAAATATATAGGGATATCAGAGTGGTATTTAACTAATTTATGATATTCATTTGGGGTCTGTATAGAATAAATAAGTTTAGAGGCTTTCGAAAACAAGCAACAAGCAGGCAGTTACTTCATGAGTTCCTTCCAAGTTGTCACTTGGTTCTAATGGGTAGTCATAAGACACAAAACAGGAAAAAGGGTGAAAATCAGGGCTCGACTTTAAGGACTTTCAACTGTTGGCCCAGTGGTACTCAGGATTACTAAATCAACACCCCAATCTACTTTATAGAATTTGGGGAAAAATATGACTTGTCTGATGAATGAGACAAAGTAAGACAAAGTGCCTTTTGTAAAACTGCAAACAATTTTCATACTAGCAGGAGCAGACTTCCTCTCTTTCAGTTGTAAAAGAAGCTGAGATATGAAGCCAAAAAGCAGACAGAACAATCTTTCTTGCAGGAAGTCTGATTCCACAGACACGTTGGTAAGAACTTGTTTACTTGTGTTCTCAGGGTCTGAAAAAGTAATTCAGCACTGCTTTAACTGTGACCTTTGATTATCTCCCTAATCCTTGCTTACCCAAGATGAGTAATAAAACTGCCCTTTGCAGAATCTCTATTTCCAAAAGAAACCTTGGAAGCGAACTTCAAAGGTGAAGAAAAATCAGGCTGTGATAGAATTCAATGATCTATTTTCACCTCCAAGTGAGAAAGAAAAACATTCAGAAAAAAAAAAAAAATGAGAATGAAAATGGAATTTTGATTGCACCAGGCTAATTCATTTGAAAAGTGTCCTGAAAATATTAATATAAACAATGAACAACACAACTTTTACTTAACGTCTGATCATGTATAAAATATACTTTTAAACAAATGTTTGAATATTTTTATTTATATGTCTGATTAAAGAGTGGAGTATACACAAAAAGCAACATACATGTTTTTAAGAATTATGTGTTTTATATATGTCATGTCAATTAATTTTCCCTGGCACTCTGATAGAAGGAATTGTTTGCCTCTTTTCATTGATAAAATATGAGGCATAAAAGACAAAGGACCTTGCCCAAGGTCATACCAGTGGCAAATAAAAGACTCAGGATTTTATCATCACGCTGCCCATAAGTAAAATAACAGAAAAAGTGAGCCGTGTAAGCTAATGCTCCTCAGTCCCTAGCTAGATACTTAAGCTTTTAATACTCAGCCTCTCTAGCTAGGTACTTAAGCTTTTAGTACTCAGCCTCTCTAGCTAGGTACTTAAGCTTTTAGTACTCAGGGTCTCTAGCTAGGTACTTAAGTTTTTAGTACTCAGCCTCTAGCTATGTATTTAAGCTTTTAGTACTCATGCAAGATCCTGAGCCCTTACTTGCTCATTTTTCAAGAAGGATTTGGAGAGCTAAGTTTCAGCACAGATACTGATACCCAAAAAGCTTATTGCTTCAAGTACAGAGCTGCAGCCAGAGCCTAGGCACAGTAATTAGGAGGACAGTCATTGCCCCATCCTAGATTATTAATATGAACTAGTTAACATATGCAACCAGAGTGGTTAACATAATGGACTGTGAGGCTAGACCACTGGGATTTGAAGTCTACCCTGAATGTCTCTATTGCCACAGGAAAATTACTAAATTTCTGTGTTTTATGAGCTTCTTATAAGGATTAAGTGAGTTAATATATGAGATAAATTTACATCAGTCCCTGGCATGTGTTTTCTATTATTATTATTCACGTTCGTAGAAGGAAGTCAGAGACAGGGTACAGGAAATAAGGAACCTGATTTCAACAGCCAGATAATGTGGCCAGTGGAAGCCAAGAAAAATGTCCAGTCAATCTAGGCTAACGCTATGTAGAAAAACAAAGGGCCTTCACTCTGCAGGTGAGTTTACTCATCCTTCAGGCATGCCAGATGCCTCTGCAAAACACTAACTGTGGTTTCCTCAGTGGATGGCTGTAGGTCCTTGCCCTGATGGGGATCGGACAAGGCAGCATTTCCAGGTGAAACTCCTTGATGACTGTGTCCGGTAGAAGCCAAAGTGGACAGGGCTGTTAGTAGCTTCCAAAGAACCAGAATGTAGTGAAATTGTACTGGATTGATTCAGAAAGCTCTTAAGGTTCTCTCATCAGGAGCTTTAAGTTACCACTGGCCACCTGTTTAGGGATTATATAGTTGTCAAAGTAAAATTACTTGGATTAGTCTACAGTAAAAGAACTGTTAGAAAGTGTACAGGGCTTTTTCACAGAACTTTAGGCCTGCGGCATATTTGGGCCTTACCTAGGCCTAAAAGAAAGCACTAGAACCATTCAGGAGTTAATATAGTTGCAGTTTTCATCCACGCGGTGCTCAGAGGACACACGGTCTTTTCTGTGAGTTTTCTCTATGCTTTGCTTACTTGTGTTATCTTCACTGAGTAGACTTTTCTGTCCTACACATTCATGGTTCAATCATAAGAGCTTCAGTTCCAGCTTTACTTGATGTTTTAATTTAAGAGGCCAATAAAGATTAATGAGTTTTACTTTCAGATTTGTGGGAAAAGAAAAAAAATCTGGCTAAGGCTTCATCAGGGACCACATGTAATCCATCAGCAAGGGTGGGATGTCTTTTAAGGGTATGGACACAAGAGCCTCTGAGAAGAGAGTGTGAGACAGGAAGGAAATTCTCATCAGAGAAAATTGTCGTTTCTAGTGCTGCAGATGTGAAGTTCTGCTCAATCAAGTGCTATATAAACAATAGTCCTAAAATGGGAACTGAGTGGTCTGAGTAACGGCCTGGCTTTGCCTTTGGTCCTTTGTAGCATCTCCCTGTTGTTTTAATGAACTTGCTCTTTTCCTTCTCTCTCTCTCTCTTTCTGCTATTGCATTTATTGGTAAAATGCAGCTTTCTTAAACATATCTAAAAGGTTTCCAGAAGCTAAATAATTGAAATGTCTTACAATTAAAACAAAGTTTTAAAACAGAGCCAATTATATGTATGTTACCTTTTCTGAGCCCTTTGGAGGATAAGTTTCTATCTTATTGAAGGTTATATTCCCATTATCAAACACATATAAGACCATTAAATAAATAAAATAGTGAATCAGAAAGATTTCAGAAATTCACTAACAAGAGGTATTATTTGGGCTAGAATAAGAATCTAAGACTACTCTCTCCTCTCTCTCTATAGATACATATATATACACACACACACACACACATAAATATATATATTATATATACACACATAAATATATATATATATATAATATATATATATAATTTATTTTTGGTGGTGTAGGGGGAGTCTTCAAAAATGGCTATGATATTATACTCTGTTAAAGATGGGCTAAGACCATATGAACAGCTCTGCCAGAAGACCGAGTAGAAATGATATGTATCACCTCCAGGCTGAGATTATTAAGCTGTGTTGTGCTTGCACAGGTCCACGTTTCCTTATTGTGGTCATCTTGGAAGCCATGTGCTCCACATATTGCAGCCAAAGATGGTTAAAGACAACTGATCTAATTGGACTTTGTGCACTTGAAAATGATACCTGTGATTTAGGGATTTATCTGCTATCATAGCCTTTTCTGATTAATACGGTAACTGAGCAAAGGGGTTATTTTAGATTGGACTTGAAAAAGAGATAGAATTTTACTAACTGAGGAAAAGAAGCATAATTATTCTAGAAAAAGACAAGAGTCACTAATAAGAATTAAAAAAATGAAAGTTAACTGTCTGATAAGAGAATATTGCAGAGTCCCTTTGTTGGCAAAACCAGTGATGTCTGCATGGTAAAGGAGTTTTGGAAAATTTTGGACAGTAGTACATAATGTAACTTTTTTAAAAATTGGAATTTTTGTAAGTATTTGCTTACTTAAAGTATATGATTATAGTTATCACTAAAAATTGTAATTTCTCATGATCAAAATCTCCTAAATGATAAATTGACTCATAATTTTTCAATCTACTTAGATTTAATTCTAAAAGATTTCTTCTGTTCTCAAATAGGGTAGTTTAAACAAAGGTATGGAAGAGTATTCAAACTTTAATCATGAGATAGACTCTCCCTTAGATAGCTGATGATAATTAAGCAAGATAATGACTAGGTATCAATTCATATTGGCAGTAACAATATTTAAAAGAGAAAGAGTTTGGGCTTTGGATTATTGCCAGGTAATCAAAGCTAGTGAAATATTCTTACAATAAAACATAATCAGTAGACATATTTACAAGTTATATTAGTTATGTTATACTTTTAACTTTCTCTCTTGCAATGTATAAACTTTTTCATCCATCTAATTGGCAACAGCTTTTTAGATAATCAAGTATTTTGCCTTGTTACTTTGTAATTCTCCTTAATCTGGTTATTTCTGATGCAAGGATGTGGACTTTTGCCTAATATATGAGGTAAAATAACTTTCAAAAAACAATGGGAAGGCCGGGCGCAGTGGCTCAAGCCTGTAATCCCAGCACTTTGGGAGGCCGAGACGGGCGGATCACGAGGTCAGGAGATCGAGACCATCCTGGCTAACATGGTGAAACCCCGTCTCTACTAAAAAATACAAAAAATTAGCCGGGCACGGTGGCGGCACCTGTAGTCCCAGCTACTCGGGAGGCTGAGGCAGGAGAATGGCGTGAACCTGGGAGGCGGAGCTTGCAGTGAGCTGAGATCCGGCCACTGCAATCCAGCCTGGGCAACAGAGCGAGACTCCGTCTCAAAAAAAAAAAAAAAGGGAAATATCTTAAATTTAATTCTTTATTAGCAAGAAGAGAATATAGATATGTTTCAGGTGATGTAAACCAGTGAAAGCTGAGATAACAAACGTTTTCCTGATGAGTTTAGCCAAATGAATAATTAATTCAGCAACACTAGTTCTTACCCTTTTAACTATGAGTAGCAGTTATATACTTCTTTAACACGTAACATTCCTTTGAATCCTTGTTTTGTGCCTTAAAAAAAATAATTGCTTAACTATGTTCACCAAAAGCTATACTCAAAGAAAATCATAGAAAATAGCTTTTGATGAACAAAATAAGCAACTATTATTTTGCATATAATAAATCTATTCCAAAGTATAAGTAACAAAATGTCCCTTAAAAGTAAGAATAGATAAACTTCAGTATATTCACAAATAAAATTCCATACAGCAATAAAAATAAATATACTACATGGATGACTCTTGCTAACATTTTGTGTGAAAGAAATAAGACTCAAAGAAGCACATACATAATTTCACCCAGATAAATTTCAGAACCAAGAATAACTAATACATGCTTTCAGAAGTCAGGAAAGTGGTTTCCTTGGATATGAGTTGTTAGGATATGATCAGTGGTAAGTAGTGTAAAGAAAGGCTCTTCTGGTGCTGGTATTGAGCTTTCTCAATATTGATGATGGGTAAATAGACTTATTTAATTAATGAAAATAAGTAAGTTGTACATTTATGGCAATTTTTTTCATAAAATAAGCAATTTTTAAAATTATAATGAAGTTAAATGGTACATAGCAATAATTGGGGAATGTGAGAAAATAGTTATTAGTTCTCAGATGAAGAAGATGGCTTTACTCTGAGTTTACACTGAAAAAGGTTAAAATAATCAGGTTTTTACTTTAAATCCTAGAGAAAAAGAAAAGTTTTTAGACAAATTCAAAAGCAGAGATTGATTTTTCAGAAAAAAAGTCAAATAGAGCAACATTTATCAGGAGAAATGAGACAATTCGATGGACAATTTCACATTGAATACTTTAAGTAAATGTTGGATTACATACAGTTGCTTAAAAGACAGTGTGCAACATTAATTAAGCATGACTGATTAGAAACTGTTATAAACAGCAAGGAAAAAGAAACTTATAAAGTTACAGATAAAGTTGTACTAGTTAACTGAAATAAATGCAATCACTACTTTATAAGGTACACATTATATTTAATATTAAAAAAATCTGAGTCTCAATGATAATTATTCATTGAATGTTGAATAGAAAGCAATAATGACAGTTTAGGGTCTTGTACTTCCTCTTAATAATATTAATTGCATTGATATAATAATGTCTTATTTGTCATCTGTGTTCTTAGGTAGTCCATGAGTTAACTTCAATCTGTTTTATTTAGCCTATTTCCTTGATGCTCAGCACAGACAATAGTATGCATTATAAAGAGTCACTCCAATTAAGCACTGAAATGTTAGGATAAAAATGAAAATCAGTTCAAAGAAACACATGTCCAATAAATAATCAACAATAGATATTAATTGAAGTTTATAAATGTCAAATAATTTTATCTCATTCTTATGCATATGATAAAGATAGTTATGCACAAATGCTCTGTATCTAATCTTTAGGTGGCTGTCAAGCTAACTGAGGAACAATTTTAGTGACTACAAATGACAAAGAATACAGACTCTAGAAAACAAATGTAGAATGATACTGACATAACAAACCACCATCACCGAAACAAACAGCAATAACAACAAATCCTGCGTGGTGGAAAAATGAAAACTACAATAACTGAAACAAAACGTTTACTAGAGGGACTGTATGTACCATTTCAGATGTCAGAGAATCAATTAACTTGAATATAGGTCAGTTGAGATGATCCAGTCTAAGAAACAAAAAGAAAAATAGCATAAAGAAACATGAACAGAGCATCAGAGACTTGTGCAAGTACACCATCAAATGTACCATGTGCATATGGAAATCCCAGAAACAAAGGAGATATAAAAAAGTGAATGCATAATATTTAAAGAAAGAATGGTTGCAAACATTCCAAATTTGATGAAACAGATATGAATTTTAAATTCCAAGAAACTAAAAACAAACAAACAAACAAAAACAAAAACAAACTTCAACTAGTATAAACCCAGAGTACTGCACCACCTAGACACATCATAACCAAATTGCAAAGAGCAAGAGCCAAAGAAAATCTTAAGAAAGCAGCAAAATGGAAGAGATAATCATGAACAAAGTATCCTTAATAAGACTGACAAATTCTCATGAAAAACTATGGAGGCCTGAAAGCAGTGGAATGACATTCTAAGTGCTAAAAGAAAAACACGGGCCGGGCGCGGTGGCTCAAGCCTGTAATCCCAGCACTTTGGGAGGCCGAGACGGGCGGATCACGAGGTCAGGAGATCGAGACCATCCTGGCTAACACGGTGAAACCCTACTAAAAATACAAAAAAACTAGCCGGGTGAGGTGGCGGGCGCCTGTAGTCCCAGCTACTCGGGAGGCTGAGGCAGGAGAATGGCATAAACCTGGGAGACAGAGCTTGCAGTGAGCTGAGATCCGGCCACTGTACTCCAGCCTGGGTGACAGAGCGAGACTCCGTCTCAAAAAAAAAAAAAAAAAAAGAAAAGAAAAAGACGTTACCAAAAATTTTATATATCTAGCAAAACTGTTACTTAAATATGAAGAGAAACTAAGATATTTTCAGATAAACAAAATCTGAGATAATTTACTGCTATCAGATCTGCCCAAAAAAAAATTACCAATGGGAGTAGTTTATTTTGTGATAAAGGACACCAAATTGTAATTGGAAAGCACATGAAGAAATAAAGAAAAATGGTAAATGTAACTTTATTAGTGCATATTAAAATATACATATATGTGAGGGGGTTTCGTTTGTAACTTTTTTTCCTCCAATTTGATATTAAAGCAATGATTGTAAAAATGTGTTTGTGCTGGGCACAATGGTTGGCTCACACTTGTAATTGCAACACTTTGGGAGGCCAAGGCAGGAAGAATGCTTGAGCCCAGGAGTTCAAGACCAGCCTGGGCAATATAATGAGACCTCGTCTCTAAGAAAATTTAAAAAATTAAAATTAGCTGAGTGTACTGACATGTGCCTGTGGTCCCAGCTACTCAGAAGACTGAGGTGGGAGAATTTCTGGATCTTGGGTGGTGGAGATTGCAGTGAATTGAGATTTCACCATTGCTGTCCATTCTGGGTGACAGAGCAAGACTCAGTCTGAAATAAATAAATTAATACATAAATAAATAAACTTTTAAAATGTGATTATAGGCTTATAAAATATAAAGATATAATTTATAGGGCAATTATAGCACCAAGGAGCAGGAGGAAACTCTAAGAAAACAAATTTTTCTGTAATTAAGTTAGCCACAATCTGAACTAGATTGTTACAAATTTAGTTGTTAATTGTAATCCCTAGGGCATCCACTAAGAAAACGACTAACATATTATAAAGAAATGACAAGGGAGTTAAAATAATACACTAGATAATATCAATTTATGTAAAATATGGCAGCAATGGAGAGAGGAACAATAAAACCCACTATATCAGTATGTGTGTGTGTGTGTATAATTAAATAGATATATATAAACAAATACATGCATATATAAGTAAAATGACATACAAATTCTACCTCATCAGTAAATACATTACATATGAATGTATTAAACATTCTATTGAAATGCTGGCAATTGGCAGGATGGATTTTGAAAAAAATGATTTAATTACATAATGTCTACAAGAGACATACTTGTGATTCAGTGATATGAGCAGTTGTAACATAAAAGAATATAAAGTGATATGTCCTACAAACACACTAAAGAAGAGCTGGAGTGGCTATGTTAACATTAAGCAAAATATATTTTAATAGAAAAATTGTTCTTAGAGACAAAGAAAGGCATTTCATACTGATAAAAGTAAAATATATCAGGAAATAATAACAATTAAAAACTTGAAAACACTTAACCACAGAGCCCCAAACTACATGTAGCAAAAACTGACAGAATTGATGAAAAAATAACACTAGATAACAATAATAGAGATTTTAACATCCCCTTCCATTAATGGATAGAAAAACTAGGCAGAAGATCAACAAGAAAATGGACAAGTTGAACAACATGATAAACCAGTTAGATCTAACAGACATCTATAGGCAACTTCAACCAATTATAGTAGAATAAACATTATTCTTAGGTACACATCTAACAGCTTCCAGGATACATCATACATCATGCTATGAAAAAAAAAGCCTCATTAAATTCAAAAGGATTGAATGTACGCAAACTTTTCTACCACAGTACAATACTTGACAAAAACATCAGAAGAAAATTACAAATCAATATTACTTAGAAATATAGATCTTAGATTCCTAAACAAAATACAACTGATATGTACAAGCAATAAGTAAATAAATAAATTATACCCTTACTTTACACCGTATCCAAAATGTAACTCAAAATGAATCATGGATTTGAGTAAAAGAGTTAAATCTATAAAACTCTTAGACAAAGTTTTAAATCTATATGACCTTGGATTAGACAAAGGTTTCTTATGTATGACACCGAAAACACAAGTGACTAAAGAAGAAATAGCTAAGTTAGGCATCACCAAATTAAAAACTTTTGTGCTTTAAAGAACAGCATCAAGGAAGTAAACGAACAACTTACATACAGAATGAGAGAAAATATTCGCAAGTTACACATCTAATAAAAGCGTGGTGCCCAAAATATGTTTAAAAATTACACTTCAGAAATAAGATAAATTATATTTTAAAATAGACAATGAATTTGACTAAACGTGTTTCCAAAAAAGATATAAAAGTGGCTAATAAGCACACATTAGTAATTACAAAAATGCACACTGAAATCACAGTGAGCTACCACTTCGAACATGCTAGAATGGCTAATATGAAAAAGACAGATAATATCAAGTCTTGGTGAGAATGTTGAGAAATGAGAACACTCATAGCTTGTGTGTCTGTCTGTGTAGCCATTTATGAACAAAAAGTGGTATATCCATAGATAAAATTGTATCTGGTAATAAAATATGTGAAGTATTGATACATGCTAAAACTGGTTAATCCTTGAAAGCATTATAAGTAAAAGAAGCTGGCTACAAAGGCCACATTGAATAATGGCATTTATCTAAAATGTTCAGAATAAGCAGATCCATCAAGAGAAAGTACATTGATGGTTGCAAGGATCTGGCCAAGTGTAGGAATGGGAATGACTGTTTTTGCACAGTGAGTTTTTTGGGGGTAGTGATGAAAATGTTCTTTAGTTATCTAGTGGTGCTGATTGGACAAGTCTGTGTATATATTAAAATACACTGAATTGTATACTTTCAAAGGGTGAATTTTATGCTATATGAATTATATCTTAGTAAAGCTGCTTTTCCAAAAATTCTAAAATCATAGATCTATGTAAGGCATAGTAATTCATGAAAATTTAGAATGTTTAAAAAGTGTTATTTATGTATTTATGCATTGCTCAATCAGCGTGCACAACATTTTTATAGTGTTCAGGTTATATCTTTCCCTCTTTGGGTCCAGGTTCTATTTCTTCAGGTTCTTCATTGCCAAAGGTGCTATTCCTTGATCATTTTGCATGTCTCAGCATGTCATAAAAAGGTAGTGATGCTGTTATTTATCACGAGCCATGTCCCTTAGGAACTTGTTTCTATTGCAAAAGTAGTGATATTCTTGCCTCTGCTGTTCATGAACGCCATTTCTATACTGCTGGTTGTATCATTACTCATGATGCTGTATCACCTCTTTTGCCTCCCATGAATATTGTCTTCCAATGTTTCTATCATAGGTTGTTTCTTTATTTTTTTAGTGATGACCTAAAGTACAAGTCTTACTCGGAGTATGCAGGCAAATGTGAGCAATATTTTGTTTTCTGGTCATGTTAAATTTAGCAATTGGAATTTGATAACATAAATATAAAACAATCCATGTTCTTTCCACATCTCAAAAAAATGCATATCATTTTAGGATGTGGAACTTTCCCTAAATTAACCATATCTCATTCTTCTAAACACTACAATCAGGAGGAAGGACCAGTGAGAAACTGCATGTAGACTAAGAACAGCAGTTTCATTTATACCAATGATATCCCTCCCTCATCTGGCTTGGCCTCAGATTGACAAAGTAGACCATAATGTCCCCGTTGGAAGTAAGAGAAGACATCACTTGGCTCCCTCTAAAATCCTCAGAAGAGATAAACATAGCTACCACTAGAGGACTGCCTGACATATGTCCTGGATCTTTAAGGAATATGATGACTGTCTTCTATGCAGTGTCAAAGGGCACAGAGAGTAAAGGCCTCCTACCACCACTTCTGCCATCCTTGAGGGCTATCATTCAGAGGCAGTACTACAGTGGCAACACTGACAAGTGAGAGTTAACCAACCAGCAAGAACTGATGCATGAGTCTACGTTTATAGCTCAAGCCCAAGACTCAGTGGATGTTTGCTAGCCAAGAGCCATGAATTCATCTTGTGTCTGACATGGAAGAGTCACCTAAAATCAGCATGACTCTACCATTCTACCAGTCCAATTACATGCAGTTTCACAAAGGAAATATAATGTAAGTCAGAGAAAATGATTCACTTGTGAGGCCACCCTCTTAGAACTAGCGAATGGCCAGAAGATTTAAAGGCAACCTCCCAGGTGTAAGTCCTGGAGCTTTATAGAGCATCTAGTCAAGTACACATGTGAGACTGGGGAGTTAGAAGGGTTGGAGAGGGTCTTCAAGGAGTGGAATGGTGGCTGAGGCTCACATAGTTTGAAGTGGGATTGGCCATTCATCTTAAATGGCAGGCCAGCCCTATCTCATCTCAGGCACTGAAAGGGGATTTATTAATAAAAACTTTTTGAGAAAGGCATTCCAAAGAGCAGAGACTTTTGAGGTGCAGTGCCAAGGACAGGATTCTTCTCTGGGCCTAAAGGCAATAATGTTTGAAGTATATGAATTTTAGATGAAGTTCTAATGTTGCTATTTTAATCCTTTACTTCTCCTTAGAGTAGAGGAGCAATTATTGCAAGCACTGGACAAGTGTATGTAGGACTTTAAGGGCAAGGCCTGTGATATCTGTGATTCAGATTGTCATGCGTCTATCTTTGAATATTGGCTAAGTCTGACTACATCAACTGTCTGATAAATAGGCAAAATGATAAGATGGAATTTTAACCTTTAGCATAGGGGTTTTATCTTTTTTATGTCAAGTGTTACTTTGGTCAAAGATTCATTTGTGCGTATAATAACTTTGTTTGAAAAATGTACTCAACTTGAATAAAATAATCCTATGTAGATACCCTCCATATTTGGCCTAGCATTTTGGGAAGGAGTTGTCCTAAGCTCCTGAAGTTTCTTTTGGTTCCTAAACTGGACATTAAGAACATCAACAGTCACGGAAACTTGTAATCTCTTTTACAATATTTGCCTCCAGTGTTTGTCAACGAGAAGCTTAATTTTTTTGTCCCTTAATACCTTGACTTTTCTTTATTTTAATTTTTGTTCATGTTTAGAAAGAATTACTTTACTAGGATTATTAAATATTAAACTGCTTCTAATTTATTTTCAAAATAATTGAAATTCGCATTATCTGGTAGATTCCAGTTTCTTCTTCTGTCAGTCCTTTAACCTTTTACTTTTAATCAAGGTATGTTTACCTGGTAACCAGGTTAGTTTTAAATCAATATCCTATTTTTTCTTGTTTCTATGACAATCATTTGGCACAAATCTCTGCTTCCTAATGAATGCAGAGTTAGCACATAATAAACTGATTGGTCTAAAGATAACGAAACAAGTTGTTTTATATTGTTTGTTTTAAGGAAAAATACTTTCCTTCCTTCCTTCCCTCCTTCTTTCCTTCTTCCCTTCTTCCCTTCTTCCCTTCTTCTCTTCTTTTCCTTCTTTCCTTCTTTCCTTCTTTCCTTCTTTCCTTCTTTCCTTCCTTCCTTCCTTCCTTCCTTCCTTCCTTCCTTCCTTCCTTCCTTCCTTCCTTCCTTCCTTCCGTCTTTCTGTCTTTAAGATGGAGTCTCACTCTGTCACCCAAGCTGGAGTGCAGTGGCCTGATTTTGGCTCAATGCAGCCTCTGCCTCCTGGGTTCAAGCAATTCTCCCGCTTCAGCCTCCTGAGTAACTGGGACCACAGGTGCATACAATCATGTCTGGCTAATTTTTGTATTTTTAGTAGAGACGGGGTTTACCATTTTGGCCAGGCTTGCCTTGAACTCCAGACCTCAAGTGATCCTCCCAGCTCAGCCTCTCAAAGTGCTGGGATTACAGGCGTGAACCACCATTCCTGGCTAGTCATTTCTTATAAAATCATTTAATCATAACAACATAAGAAACATAATATATTTAAACATATAAAAAATAGTTTATATAATGACAAATCTTCAAAATTTTAGGAAATTTTTTCCGAGTAGCATCTTTTCATTTGGGCCTTAAATAAAGATCTTACCTAGTGAGAAACAGAGGATATGGAAACAGAACAAAGTCAGCATCAGCGGCAATAAAGAAGTCCACATACAGAGTTTGTAAGATTTATTTCAAGGTCTTAGAGATGAATAACAATGAAGAAGATAAAGTAGGAGATCAATAGTGAATTTTAGATCTAACTTTATGAATCATTCTTTTAGCAATTTAGTCAATAATATTGATTGAATCCTAATGCACAACAAGCTCTATGCTAACAGTGGCAAAAACAATATCATCATGACAATTATAATCAAATGTGCAAAATGTATTATTAAAAGAGAAAAACTCAAATAAATTAGAATTTCAACTGTGATAAGTGAAATGCTGACAAGGTTCACAATCTTTGTGTGGAAGAATTCAACATGAATCCTATACCGCTGTGAGATGGGCATAAATATTTTTAATGAAAATATTACTTAAGAGCTGAAACTTGATTGATGAGAAGATTATGTTAAATTATGAGCAACCTTTCCATTACTCATAATTATCATCACTCCCCCTTAGGAGGAGTGGAAGGTTGTTAAATTATGAGTAATGGAAAGGTCTAGGTTATGATTTCAGAAATAGGTATAATGAGTAGAGTGGTAGGTCATTGAAAAAGCAAGATAAGAAACTGAAAAACCACGCTCTTCATGTTCTTGGATGGTTGATTTATGTAGGCAGTAAAAACCCAGGATGATGGCTGTAGTAAAGTGAAGAATCATATCATTTCCAAAGATGTCAGTAAAGAGGCTGTACTACACAGACTCTAACGGTCGCCTCCAGTAATGTTCACCTCCTGATACAACCTTGCATATTCCCCTTCTTTTCAATATTGGCAGGACGTGTAACTTGCTTCTGACCAAGAACGTACAACATAACAATACGATGTCAAGTCCATTATTCAGTTATGTGATCTTTAACATATTCTTGCTTATAACATCTCACTTGCTGGTATTATTGAAGCAAACTGCTATGTTTTGAGCTGCTGTATGGAGAAGTTCATGCAGTGAAAACTGACGGTGGTCTCTGACTGACAAACAGAAAACAAATAGACAAACAAACAAAACAATGCCTTCGTTTCTATAAGCCACAAGGGACTGGTTTCTGTCAAGAACTACATGAGCTTGAAAGCAGATTCTTCCTTAGTTAAGACTTCAGGTGAGACCACAACCCTGGCTGACACTTTGATTGGAGGCATTTGGGAAGACTCAGCTAAACTTTGCCTAGAATTCTGACCCACAGAAATAGGGAGACAAAAATCTTGTGTTGTTTCAAACCACTAATTTTGTGATAAATTTTTATTCAGCATTAGATAACCAATATAGAGGGTAAGAATTAAGTGGTTAACAAATACAAAAAAAGGTGAATCTGGTCACAGCCACATCATTAACATGTCTTTTGGTCTTGGAAAAATGACTTAAATTCTTAAAACCTTGATTCCTTACTACTATACTAGACACTATGACTAATTAATGGCAATGAAATATTTTAAAATTAAAACTGGTCCATGAGATTTACTTATTTTGAACAGGATTTATGAAACCTATACTAATATAAGGTATCAAGCATACATATTGGTCATCATCATCATAATTATCATTCAATGCATTTCTGGAAACGGAATGGTTTTAATGCACTCAGAGATAATACATACAAAATGCTTAGCACATTGCCTGGATCTCGTGATAATAGCTATTATTATCAGTTCCAAAAGGAAAAAGTATGTCAGATTTGAAGACTATTAGGCAAACCACAATGTAAAATTGTTTGAATCCTTGTAAGCCTCACAACATCCAGCATGTATACTTTGGCAAATGCTATGCCCCTCATTAAGAGGTAATATTTGTATAACATCTACTTGCCATAAATCCCATGTGTCTCATTGGACACATTACCACTAAAAATTATTAATGTGATCACAATTTTGCCAAATGTTTATCATCTGTAGTAAAACCACTATGTAATTATTATCATTTCATAGCTTAACGTTAAGCAGCATTTACTGATTTTGCTATTAGGGTGATTTAATGGTATGTCAAATCTCTGGAATGGTGAAATACCTTCAGGTATGCAGTATCTTTCATCCACAAATCCCTGCTATTTACAACTATCAAAACATATCATTACAAGCAAAAGGCAGGGAGATAGAAGGGAACAAATACATACATTATTCATAAACTGTTCTTCTCTTCTGCTAGCTTTCTCAAAAATCTTTTCTTTAGGAGATGCCCAGAAGCATGCATTTAGATTAGTTTATTAACAAGATCATTAATCAGAAATCCATGTTTTAAGACATCTTGTTGATCAGCAAGAAAAAAGTAAGATACGTATGAGATGTGAAATCTAATATTGTAGCAATACGTTCATAATTACCTCAGTTATGATTTATTAATGTAATAATTCCTAAACTTAAAAGAAATGTACTTATAATTAATATACATTTTATAAGCCAAAATATACATTCTCAATATTATCATAAAGCTATGGGTGTTGATTTTAGGAAAAAGTGATAGTTTCATTGACATTTCAAGGTGACTTTTCTATCTATGATCATTCTTTTTCTAATTAAAGAAGTACAGCTGAGCATAAAAAGTATTCTCAATTCTAGTTTGTAGATGAGAAAAATGAGGTCAAAAGATTCACTTAAGACTGAAAAGGTCTGAGTCCCATCTCTGATTACTAATCATAGTCTTTTCCCAATCACTGTGACAGACTGTCACCTACCTCCTGAAAATCTGTGACTTGTGGTCAGAAAAAAAAATACTTTTTATTGAACCTCAGTTTACATGTTGTAAGTTAAAAAGAATAATACCTCATTACCTAGCTGATAATATTAGAATGAAAAGCATTAGATCTAAAAAATTTCAAAGAATATACACATTTTAAATATTAGTATTATTAGTACAATTGGCGTACTCAACATTGTAATAAATTAATAGCAATCTCTGTTATTACTATTCTATTCAGAACATGTAAAAATTTCATTAAAACTGTGCCCTAGAGGATATATAAGTTACTGATTTTGTGTGTCAGTCCTCATCATAATACATTTTCAAATTAAAAGCTGTTTTCAATAAAATATGCAAATGATTGGAGTCAAATTAGTTTTTTTGTTCTAATGATGTTGTGTAATTATATTTTCTACAATAAATATATTACCCGGAAAGTGAAGTTACATAGTAAACATAAATTGTGTGAGTTTAGATAACAATCTGAATGTGTAGAAATATAAAAGCTCTTCCTGCTTTCAATAAAGAAATAAAATAGAGTTCACATCTTTCAACAAAGAATCTAAGATTAAAATATGTTACTTGTGTTATGCAATGGTTACTTATTCAAATTATGCACTAATTATTTGCAAAATCATTGATAGTTATTACATATTCATTTAGGCCTTTCTTTGGACATTTCCTTAGAAATTCCTTTGGAAATTTCTGCAAAATCATTTTGTATTTGGTCATGGGAATAGTTATTAAATTCTTATTTATGAATCACACATTATAGTTTTTGTTTTCAGTAAGAAAATCTTTTTACAGTTTCCATAGCAATTACAAACTTCAAAGACCTAAAGAAGGATTGAAAAATTTCCCAGGAGCTGATACTGCCAGAATGATAGAAAGATGAAAGTGAATAAGTTAGGCTGCTCGTACATTAGTTACTTTGCCAAAAATCAGTGGTGTGGTCAGTTTCTTATCCAGACACCTGCAAATGAATTCATTTTAACAGTAATTCTAAATTTCTCCCAAGTATGCCTATTACTCATCCATTTGTAAAGATTTTTCTGTTTTTCTTTTTGAAGAGAGGAAATACGGTGGTCGAAATATCTGAAATGAACTTATTTATTTTGAGTAATAAGCAAGACCAGGGAAACATCCAAGAGTAATGAGACCAAGAAATAAATCTATGATGTAAGAGAGTGATTTAATATTTAATAAGACACAATCTCTAGAGACTTTAGTGTTTTGTCTTTAAAATGGGATACTTCAATTTTAATGTTGAAGTATTCTATGTTACAGTGTTAAAATTTCTTACAGTGTTGAAAATTCATAGTTAAAATCAACTATGTCTAAGACATAGTTTAAAATATCTGTTCAGGAAAGTCAGCAACTAAAATTATCCAAGTTTTAATGCAAAGATACCCCTATCTAATACTAGAAAATATTTTTTGTTAGTCACTGAATAATAGTCTCCACCAACCTAATTGGTGGAACTTGTGAATATTTTACCTTAAATGGAAATAGGGTCTTTGTAGATGTCATTAAATTATGGATTTTGAGATGAGGATATTATTTTGGATTATCTGGGTAAACCCAAGGTAATCATAAGGCTGTTTATCTAAGGGAGTTGTTTATCTAAGGGAGTTATCAACGAGCAAAAGGCAATGTGATGATGGAAACAGAGAGGCCAACTGGAAGATGCTATGCTGCTGACTTTGAAGATGTAGGAAGGGGCCACAAACCAAGGAATTCAGGTAGCTTCTACAAACTGAAAAAAGCAAGCAAGAGTATTTTTTCCCGAATTCTCTAGAGGAAAAGCAGTTCTGCCAACACCTTGAATTTAAATTTTTGACTTCCAGAGCTGTAGAAGAGGAAAGTTGTGCTGTTTTAATAAGTTTGTGTTAAATTGTTACAGAAGTAATGGAAAACAAATATGCTTACACTAATATGTGGAGATCTACCAGAGATGGGTAAATTTAGTGATTTGGAAAGTTATAATTTCCACCTGGAATATGTAAAACTATAATTATCCCTAATTGTGATTTTTGACCTACTATTTTCTAGAATAAATATTTGTGATGTGAAAGTTTGAAAAGAAAGATACTTGTGGCAGCCAAACAATGTTTTAGAATTCATTTTGCTCACTTTTAAACAACTTCCCAGAAATATATATTTGTATTTTATAAATTTAAGTATAAAAATATATCAATGAAAATGATTCAACCATATTATGAAAGAAAATCACCAGTGTTTGAACTTATACATGGTTTACTGAGCATTAACAAAATCTGCAAAAAAAAAAAATCTTTAAAAGGCTGTGGAAAACCATAAACCACATGTTGTTTACCTTAAATGAACTGTTGATGGTGCTTATGTTTTTATTTTTTGCTATGAGATACATTCTGAAAATTCTTCATTTTTCTCTCAATACGAGAGCATTTCAGTTGGTCTAAGATACAATATTTATTAATATTCAGCAGCATAGATTTTGCCTGGACCTGGACTGTCTGTCACCTGTGTGTGGCTTAGGGAATTTTAACTATCCTATACTGTATGTACTCATCTATAAAACATAGTTTAAAATAGTACCTTTTCATGAGGATTGCATGAATTAATATATGTAGCACATCAATTAGTACCAAACACAGTACAGTTAAAGTTTGTGTGTTAGCTATTTTATTTCTGCTCTTATTTGATACCTGAGTAGTCCAAGTGGCAACATGTTTTTACTTTATCATTTACAAATACAGTTTTGTACTCTATTAAAAGACTGGTATATATGTTCTGTTGTAAATTTTTGTAGTCCTTAATCTCCAAGAAGATCTATAGAATCTCCTTTAATTTCTATCTCACTTTTCCTAAAAATGTTTTAATATTTAAAAAGTAATCTTGTAGGAACATAGCTGTATTAAGAACTTTTCCCTCTTTATTTTTAATGCAGTTTGTCATTAAAAAACAAGATATTTTTTAATTGGCTGATGAGAATTTTTGAAAGAGAGTTCAACTTTGAAACATAAATTTCCTGACCTTCGTTCAGATTTCTTAATTCATTTTTTAATAGAAGACAGTCAATGAGCAGCTTTCTCGGGAGTTTTAAATTTTGAGATTTTAGTGAAAAATCATCTTAATTTTTAAAATATAATTAGAATTTTTAAGATTTTCATTTTTAAACACTCAGTACTCACGCCTCTGAAACTTTGAGTTGGTTTCAAACCACTCAAAATGAGTGTTTAAAAATGAAAATAATTGTTAGGATTTCTATCACGCAAGTGTCATTAGCTGATTGTCATAAGATTGAAACTCTTGGTTTAAAATCAACATGCAAGATAAAAGTTTGAGTTGTTTGGCCTGGTGCAGTGGCTCACGTCTGTAATCCCAGCACTTTGGGAGCCCGAGGCGGGTGGACCATGAGGTCAAGAGATCGAGACCATCCTGGCCAACATGGTGAAACCCCATCTCTACTAAAAATATAAAAATTAGCCAGGCATGGGGGCAAATGCCTGCAGGTGCAGGTACTCGGGAGGCTGAGGCAGGAGAATCGCTTGAACCTGAGAGGCGGAGGTTGCAGTGAGCCAAGATGTGACCTGAAGGCCTATGTCAACATTTTGGAACTGGAAAGAGGTATCTGAAAATAGAATGTATCTCTCCCACTCTCCAGCCCCATGCTTTCATACAAAAAATCTCCCCCCAAATAAGACACAACCTTTTTGGGAGTTGTCAGCAACCCTAAAGTCCATGGGAGCTTATTATAAACATTAATAACTGATATGGTTTGGCCATGTCCCCACCCAAATTTCACCTTGAATTATAATAATTTCCATGTGTCATGGACAGGGCCAGGTGGAAATAATTGAATCACAGGGGTAATTTTCCCCATACTCTTCTAGTGGTAGTGAAGTTTCATGAGATCTGATGGGTTTATAAATGGGAGTTCCCCTACACAAGCTGCCTTGCCTGTCGCCATGTAAGATGTGCCTTTGCTCCTCCTTTGCCTTCCACCATGATTGTGAGGCCTCCGCAGCCATTTAAAATTGTGAATCCATTAAAACTCTTTTTTTATATAATTACCCAGTCTCAGGTATGCCTTTATTAGCAGTGTGAAAATGGACTGATAAAATAACGTATATAAAAATGAATATCAGTAACAGAAAAAAATATTTTCTTGCTCCTCTGGAGTCATGGGCTAAGATTTATAGCTGCTACATAAAAGTGATAACTCAAAGCTCTGCAATTTTGTATTGCGCCCATGTAGTCAATCAAATATATCATTAAGCCATACATGCTACTGTGACAATTTCAACGATAGATATTCAGATTTGTCAGAAAGAAAACTAGAGTTCGTAGCAAAAGAAACAATCAGCAGAGTGAAGAGTCAATTGATCAGATGGGAGAAAATATTTGCAAACTATTCATCAAACAAAGGGCTGATATCTAGAATACAAGGAATTCAAGCAACTCAACAGTAAGAAAAATAATTACATTAAAAAGTGGGCAAAAGACATGAATAGACATTTCTCACAATTAGACATACAAATAGACAACAGGTATTGAACTACATAACCCTGTTTTTAGACTCTCCCTTAATCACCTAGCCTTGTTTCCACATGAATAGGCTCTCCCTTAGCTGAGAAAGCCAGAGGAACTCCATTTGGCTCCTTCATTTACAAGACATCAAGGACTCCTTACCCACCCCCTTCCTTAAGGAGTTAACTTGTGTAAGCTGACTCTCAACATATCAAAGAGTCCAATTAACTGATAAGATACTGAAGCAAGCAATGTACAAGTTCCCAGAATTTCGCTCAAGAGATAACACCAAAAAGTCTTGAGTTTGTGTCCGGCAGAGCCCCCATGCATAATGCCTTATGATAGATTTAGAGTCCCTGCATCTGTAACTGTTTGTTTCCCTGTAACCATTTGTCTTTTTAATTTTTTTGAATTGCTGCAACTAAGCTCCCCCTCCCCTTTCTCAACCAAAGTATAAAAGAAAATCTAGCCCCTTCCTTGGGGCCGAGAGAATTTCCAGCCTTAGCCGTCTCTCGGTTGCCGGCTAATAAAGGACTCTTAAAATTTGTCTCAAAGTGTGGCATTTCTCTAACTCCCTTGGGTACAACAATATATGAAAAAATGCTCAACATTATTAATCATCAGGGAAGTGAAAATCAAAACCACAATGAGATAGTATCTTACCCCAGTCAGAATGGCTGTCATTAAAAACACAAACATAACAAATGCTGGTGAGGATGCAGACAAAAGGGGAGATTTTTTTACACACTGCTGGTAGTAATGAAAATTAGTACAGCCACTATAGAAAACAGCATGGAGATTTCTTTAAAAATTTAAACATAGAATTACGACTGTCACGCATAATGTGTGAGGAGACCCCCAAACAGGTTTTATGTGAGCAATAAAGCTGTTTATTTCACCTGGGTGCAGGTGGGCTGAGTCCAAAAAGGAGTCAGCAAAGGGAGATAGGGGTGAGGCAGTTTTATAGTATTTGTGTAGGTAGTGGAAAATCACAGTCAAAGGGGTTGTTCTCTGGCAGGCAGGGGCGGGGGTCACAATATGCGTGGTGGGGGAGCTTCTGAGACTCATTGTCCAAGAGAAGTAATTTCACAAGATAATGTCATCAGTGAAGGCAGGAATCGGTCATTTTCACTTCTTTTGTGATTCTTCAGTTGCTTTAGGCCATCTGGATGTATACACGCAGGCTTGGGCTCAGAGACCTGACAACCACATAATTCAGCAATCACATAACTGTATCCAAAGAAAAATAAGTCAGTATAACAAAGGGATATCTGCACTGGCATGTTCATTGTACCGCTATTCACAGTAGCAAATATATGGAATCAACGTAAATGTTCAAATGAATGGATAAAGAAAATATGGTATATATACACACAATGAAATACTATTCAGCCACAAAAAGAATAAAATCATGTCATTTGCAGCTATATAGAAGGAATCGGAAGTCATGTTAAGTGAAATAAGAGAGGCACCAAAAGACAATTATCACGTGTACTCACTCATATGTGTGAACTAAAAAAAGTTGATCTCAAGGTTGGGAAGGGTTAGGATGTGGCGGGAGGATAAAGAAAAGTTGGTTAATGGGTACAAACCTACAATTAGCTAGAGGGTATAAGTTCTAGTGTTTGATAGCAAAGTAGGGTGATTATAGTTAATTATAATATGTTGATATTTCAAAGTAGCTAGAAGATAAGACTTGAAATGTTCTCAACACATAAAAATGGTACATACTTAAGGTGTTGGATATCCCAGATACCTTGACTTGATTATTACACATTTTATGCATGTAACAAAATATCACAGATAATATATAAACATGCAAAATATTATGTATCAATGAAAAAGAATTTAAAGAAAAAATATTAAGGTATTTTATCTGAAATGTTAATTATAGAAGCTTGGCTTTTCTCAGTAATTTTGTGAAAATAAATACATACACACATAAATACACAAATAGAAATTCTGGAATGCATTACTATCTTGATTGCAAACAAGTATACATACCAAAATAAGTGTGGTATTAAGTAATACTCTTTTAAAAGTTGTTGGAGGATGGGCAGGGTGGCTTATGGCTGTAATCCCAGCACTTTGGGAGGCCAAGGCGGGTGGATCGTGAGGTCAGGAGATCGAGACCATCCTGGCTAACATGGTGAAACCCCGTCTCTACTAAAAACACAAAAAAATTAGCTAGGCGTGGTGGCACGTGCCTGTATTCCCAGCAACTCGGGAGGCTGAGGCAGGAGAATCGCTTGAGCCTGGGAGGCGGAAGTTGCAGTGAGCAGAGATGGCGCCACTGCACTCTAGCCTGGGCGACAGAGTAACACTCCATCTCAAAAAAAAAAAAAAAGAAAAAAGAGAAAAAGGCTGTTGTGTTGGAATTGTTTTAATAGTTCATGCCTCTAAGTGCAACAAAAATGAAATGACTGCATTTTGACAACAGCTTTTATGTGAGCTTCTCTTTCTGAGATTTTACTTGCTATTGCTATCAGGCATCACTGCTTACTTAATAAATAATGTTAATAAATAATTTAAGCACACATTCATCTACTTTTGTTTATGTATCACATATTTTTAAAAGCTAATTAATCTTTCTCATATTCATCATTACACGTATATTATGTGAAGCAAACACATGGAAAAAATAAAAGAAATATCCCTAGATGTATCCAATTGAATTATAATTATTTTGAGTAAATTTAACCTTTATTTCTTACAACCTTCTAAATTATAATTTTAGCAATCTGCTTTTATATAATATTTGTAGAACTAACAATAATATTTATGCGTTATTTCACACAAGAACATTAATTACCTGTTACATTTTAGGAGTTGGCCTCAGCATCTAGTTTAGTAAGTGGTGCAAGCAGAGCTCTTTGAATTGTTTTTGACATTAGAGAAAAAGCATTATGTCTTTCATCATTAAGTAAGGTGCTAGCTGTATGTTTTTCATAGATTTTCTTTATTAAGCTAAGAATGTTATCTCTTATGCCTGGTTTGCTGGGAGTTTTTAGCAGGAATTGAACTTGGATTTTGTGCAAATATTTTATTTTGCATCTTTGTGTATGCTCATATATTTAATTTTATTCTGTTAATATGGTGATTGACAATGATTAATTTTTAAATTTTAAACAAACTTTGCATTCCTGGGATAAATTCCACTTGGTCATAGTGTATTATCTTTATTACGTATTTTTGGATTCTATTTACTATAATTGGTCTTGATTTTTGCGCCTATGTTTATGTGAAATGCTCAAATGTAGTTTCCTGTAATGTCTGTCTTTTGAATTAAAGAAATGTGGGCGTGATGATATGAAGTGGGCACTATCATCTTTCTTTCAAATCTTTGCAAAATTTGTGGATAGTATTATTTCTTAAATAATGGTTAGCATTGACTAGTGAATTCATCTGAAGTCTCTGTAAAAGAAGGATTTCAATTATACATTTATTTTTATCAATATAGGGCCCTTAAGATTATCTATTACTTCTTAGTGAGTTTTGGTAGTTTGTATCATTTACACAATTTCATTTCATTTAAATTGTCAAATGTCTTGGTATAAAGTTGTTCAGAATATTTTCTTATCATCCATTTAACATTTGTAGATTGTATGGCAATGTCAGCTCTTCAATCACTGATGTTGGAATTTTTATACTCACTTTTATTTCTAATCAAGTTGGTCAGATAGTTATCAATTTTATTGATCTTTTTAGAGTAATAGTTTTTCATTTTATTATTTTTCTGTTTTCTATTTCATTGATGTTGACTCTTCTATTAATTTCTTTACTCATATTTTGGGTTTTCTTTGCTCCTCTCCTACTGGTTTCTTAAGGTGGAAACTGAGGACATTCATTTGAGAATTTAATCTTTTCTAATGTAAATGTTTACTGCATTGAATTTCCTTCTGATACTGCATTAGCTTTATTATGCAAAATTTGCAGGTAATTTTGCATTTTCACAGATATATTGCATTTTTATTTGTATTTAATTTAAAATAAATTTTAATTTTGCTTTGAGATTTTCTTTGATGCATTGATTATTTGCATAACAGTTATTCAGTTTGCACATATGGATTTGTTTTTCCAGATACCCTTTTGGAATTGCTTTCTGGTTTAATGTTATTGTGTTCATAGTACATAGTGTGTATAATTTAGAACTTTTTAAACTTGTCAAGACTTATTTTATGGTTTTCAATAGGATGGTAAATGATCCATATACACTTGAAAACAATGAACATTTTTGCCATTATTGGATAAAAATTTCTATAAATATATATTAACCACTAGTAAGTGGATCAACCACTAGCAAGTTGGTTCATAGTGTTGCTAAACTTCTACATACTTACTGATTTTTTAAATACTTTTTATAACACATACCAGATAGCAAAACCCTGTCTTTCCTAAAAATACAAAACAATTAGCCAGGCATGGTGGCAGGTACCTGTAATCACAGCTACTCTGGAGGCTGAGGCAGAAGAATCGCTTGAACCAGGGAAGTGAAGGTTGCAGTGAGCCGAGATTGCGCCACTGCAAAAAAAAAAAAAAAAAAAAAAGAAAAAAAAGTCCAGGTTGTACCATGTTGAACTCCTGACATCAGGTGATCTGCCCTCCTCATCCTCATCCTCCCAAAGTGCTGGGATTACAGGCATGAACCAAAGCGCCCAGCCTAATTTCATCATGTTTCTTAAGCTTGGGGTTTGTTGAGTTTCTTAGATCTGTGGCTATATAATTTTCATCAAATTGGTAATTATTTTTGAAATACCAACTTAAATAATGCTTTTAATAAATCATCATTTTTATTTTTAATAAATTTTATTTTAATAATTTTTAATAAAAACATTCATTTTATTTTTTCCTGTTAATCCCCTATTGGAACCTCCTATTTCACAGTATTAGGTAGGCTATTTGAAGTTGTTTCACAGCTTACTGGTAATTTGTTAATTTGTCTTTTCTTCATTATGTGATTTATTGTGAGTAGTTTATTTTTCCTTGTTTTCATGCTCACCAAACATTTTTTTTGTTGCTGTGTTTAATCATCCTAATGCCATTAACTACATTTTTTACTTTAGACATTCTAATTTTCATTTCTAGAAATTTAGCTTGTTTTTTTTTTTTTTTTAGTATATATCTTCTACACTTCAATTTAACATGTTTAATCTTACCTTTAGGATATTTGTTACATGGGTACCATTATAATACATGTGTCCACTAATTCTACTATCTGTGTAATTTCTGGGTAAATTTAATGAATAATTTTTTTCTCTCATTATGGATTTCCTCTTTACATGACTGTTAAGTTTTGTTTAGTTACCAAGCAATTCTCCTGCTTCAGCCTCCAGAGTAGCTGGGATTACAGGCATGCGCCACCACACCCAGCTAACTTTGTATTTTTAGTAGAGATAGTGTTTCTCCATGTTGGTCAGGCTGGTCTCAAACTCTTGACCTCAGGTGATCCGCCCGCCTCGGCCTCCCACAGTGCTGACATTACAGGCGTGAGTCACTGTGCCCGGTCTACCATTCTTAATCATTTACTATGGAACATTATGAAGTTAATTGGAAAGAGTCTTGCTTTTAATCTTCTAAGACAATAGCAGCAGCATTTATTTTAGCTTTTTTTTTTTTTGGCCCATTATTGAGACAAAACTTGTTCTAACTGCTCTACCCATTGCTCTTTCAATTATTGGACTTTACATTCTGTTTGGTGGGAATCACTCACCTTTGCTGCCTCATCCAATGTCTTGTGAGCTACTCTCTCATATGCATTTTTTTCCTTTTATTCTATATATACATATATATATGAGTAAAAAGACTACAGACTGTATGTTTTCGACTATGTGACTTTCTGTAGAAGGCAAAATGACAGAGACAATAAAAAGATTAATGATTGCCAGGGGTTTAGCAGAGGGAGAGGTTAATAGGCAGAGGACAGAGAATGTTTAGGGCAATGAAAATACTCTGAATGGTACTATAATGGTGGATACATGTCATTATACAGTTATCCAAACCCATAGAATGTACAACACCGAGAGTAAACCCTAATGTAAAATATGTACTTTGTGTGATTATTAAGTATTAATATAGGTTCAGTAATTGTGACAAATTTGTTGTGTTCATTAATTGTGACATTCTGAAAAGGATGTTAATAATGTGGGAGGTTATGCACGTGTGGGGATCATGGGGCATATGGAAAATCGTTTTACCTTCTGCTCAATTTTGCTGTGAACATGAAATTCTTCTAAAAAAATAGTCTATTAAAATGTCTTTTTTGCCTTGTTAAAAAATAGAACTCACAAATTTTTGTTGAATATATAGTAAGTTTTGTTTTCTAATTTACTGTGTTTTGTTTCAAGATAATCTTTAATTTGTAGGGGTATAAAACTATTTTGCAAAACCCAAAAGCTTGTTAAGTCCTATCACAATATTTTGCATGTTTGGTGAACATTTTTGGCATATTGCTTTAATGCTGTTTCTGATTTGATTAGGTTTGATATGTTCAGATGGTGATTATTATTTTATTACTAGACATTTCTTCTTTAGCATTATTTAAAAGCTCTTTAGAAATAAAAGGCCATACAATTACAACCTTCTCATAAATGTAAAGTCATACTCTGAAACTCTTTGAACTCTCAAGTTATTTTAAAAGCATTCACTGTGTGATAGCAGGACAACTGCTAAACAATGACAAGTACTGAACAGATGTTTCTAAATCTTGTAAGTGTTTTTACCATGGCCGATAAATATAATATTCTTTTTTTTTTTAAGATGGAGTCTCGCTCTGTCGCCAGGCTGGAGCGCAGTGGCGTGATTCTTGGCTGGCTGCAACCTCTGCCTCTCTGGTTCAAGTGATTTTCCTTACTTAGCCTCCCCAGCAGCTGGGACTACGGGTATGCGCAACCACGCCCCGCTGATTTTTGTATTTTTAGTAGAGTCAGGGTTTTACCATGTTGGCCAGGACGGTCTCGATCGCCTGACCTCATGATCCGCCCACCTGGGCCTCCCAAAGTGTTGGAATTACAGGCATGAGCCACAGCACCCAGGCAATATTCATTTTTAAAAAGCATCTTAGAACTAACAAAGGGTAAAAATATTTATACCATTTTAAAATATAATCCCATTATTTATAGTCTGAAAATAAAATAAAATATTGAAGGCATCTGATATTTGCACAATTGTGTATTTTTACATTAAAACGTATAAAATATTTATATATTAAATACTTATAAAATATTTATGTACTAATTTGAATCATTTGTATTGGGTAATCTTTGGAACATCTTACTAAGAGCATCTATTTCCACAGATTATAGATAATAAAATCACGGCCTTGGCATTTACGGGCAATTACACAATGGCTTGTCAAAAAGTTTTAGTATGTATCTTAAATCTATTCTGTTATTTTATTTATTCATTTATTTGTTTGTTTGTTTGTTTGTTTTTGAGACGGAGTCTCACTCTCTCGCCCAGGCTGGAGTGCAGTGGAGCAACCCCGGCTCACTGCAACCTCTGCCTCTCCAGTTAAAGCGATTCTCCTGCCTAAGCTTCCTGAGTAGCTGGGATTACAGGCTCATGCCACCATGCTCAGCTTATTTTTGTATTTTTTAGTAGAGATGGGGTTCACCATGTTGGCCAGGCTGGTCTCAAACTCCTGACCTCAGGTGGCCTCTCAAAGTGTTGGGATTATAGGCGTGAACCACCACACCTGGTCTATTCTGTTATTTTTTAAAGCAGAAGGTCTCTTCGTCATTAGGATGTGTGACTTGAACATTTTTGAGATGAGAGGAAGAGATAAAAACATGTAACAAAAATATTTGAATACAAAGACAATTAATTGTAAAAATAAAAGAAAATAATTGAGTTTTGTCATTGGGTATTTTGATGTTGTAAACCTAACTTAACTCTGCCTAATTTTTCACAAAGATTTAGTACTAATATATATGAGGGCTTTTTATTATTTTCTTGTAAAGGCTGGTGGAGAAGACATTATCGAAGCCCATGTCTTTGAACTACTGCTGTTTGAGGAGAATAAAAAAATCACATATTCCTCTGAGACACCTGTCTCATTAACTTCAGTATGGATTTTGTCAGCATGAAGCCTGTATGATTAGGCATTAAAATTAATTTCATAAGAAGCTCAAGCGAAATTAGATTTCACATGGGTTTAGTTTGGCAAAGTATTTTTCATCAGGGCTTTGGGGCCATTTATAAGAAGTATTGGAATTTTTATTGGATGTAACTGATGTACAATATAAATAATTTTAATCATAAAATCATTTGCATGTATTACTTTTAATAATCACTAGATATTGACATATATGAGTGATTCAACAGAGTATATGTTTATCGAAGCTCTTAAAATGAAAAAAAATATAATGTTTTTTCTAGGACCTATTAATTCATACCTCCATATTCTAACACTGCATATATACCTAAAAATGTTTTGATGGTGGATTCTCAAATTTTTAAACATTTCATTATTATTAAGACATGATTAATAATTTTTAAATATGAAAGATTCATAGATTATGACCATGTGAATATTTCATGGTTACATCTATCTATCTATCTATCTATCTATACAATATATAAATATGTTATAACCATATTAAGACTAAATTAGTACTTAAAATGCAACATAATACATTTGGCTCAAGTTCAAGACATCATGTCTACTTTCAAGTAGTAAAACAATTATGAAGTAATGAGTTTTGAATATGTATACACTTTGTTTTTAATAATTTTTAATGTTTCTTTTTATGAAAAAATAAACATTGTTTTGCCACAATTTGCTTGCACAAGACCTGAAAAATACAACCATTATCCTTTGAAAGCTGATGTAAAGTGGCTACAACACACCACTAGTATGTAAAGACATATTTTATTATATACAAGAATCTGATTGTTTAGAAATTCAAAAGGGACACATGGAGGCCATTCTTCCTCTGTTCTCCCACATCTGGGTCTTCAGCTGGGGACACGAAATGGTGACAGACTAGAACAGCTTGGCTGCAGGGTCCAGTTCCATCTGGCCTTTTCACTCACCTATCTATGTGGGCTGGGCTCAGCTGGGACTGTCAGAGCACTTTTTTGTGGCTTCTCCATGGTGGCAGTCTCAGGGTAGTCTGATTTCTTACATGGTGGCTCAGGAACATGACTTTTTCTGGTTTAGTCTCAGATGTCAAATGGTAACGCTTGTCCCACATTCTGTTGGTTGAAGCAGTCCATAAACTCATCCAGATTCAAGAGGGTGGGTACTTGGACCTTTCCTATTAGTGGAATAAACATTAAAGAATTTGAAGCCATGTTTGAAAATCACCACACTGTGCATGCAATTTTGTATTCTGCTTTTCCACTTAACATTATACTATAAACATGAAATGTCTTTCTTTTAAACATCATTTGAACACCTATTTTGCATGATCTAACTCTCCTAGCCAAATCTGTCACTCTAGATGCAAATATCAAATTACACAGCTATTGAATGGATAGGTAGGAAAGATGTAGTGTCTGTTTATATTTTATACAAGTAGTATGTTCATAATAAGGAATCATGAAAGAACAAAACTACTTCATGAACATTTAGCTTGGGAAAATTATTCTCAAAGACCATCTGCATACAGAAATACATATTTTAGCATTTCATTGAAAATTACAGGGCATATTTAATTTCATAAAAGAATATTAGATGTTTGTGTGTATTTTAGCAAGTGCAATATAATATCTTAGAACTACTAAACTGCAAAATTTCTGCTGCATCAGCCAATCCATGTTTGTGTCTACAACTTTGTCAAAAGCCAATAAAGCAAAAAAGCTTATTCATCTCGCTAAGGGGTTGTAAGCTCTATTTATTTAAAATGGAGTTCAGAGATTGGCTTTTTCCATTTCGATATGAGTCGTGTATCACTTTCATTTAGTGACATCAAATGTTAAGCCTCAGTAAAACTGCCTTATAAGAGAAAAAATATGTTGTTGACTCAGTGATAAACAATTCCTAGACAAAAGAGGATGCTGGCACTGAGATTAGTTGCATAGATTTTGAAAATTAAAAAAAAAAAAAATCTTCTCACAATATGTCTACTTTAGATTACCTCCTAGTTAGTAAAAAGAAATAATTCGTATTTAAGGATGCTAGACTACGATAAAGTACTATCTTATTTAAAAACCTTGTCAAAACTAGTAAACTGGAAAGAAACAAGAAACCAAACAAAAGTTTCTAAAGTGGATCTACTTTTAATGACTCTTCCTCCAAATTCATCATTTTCTTGAAATTCAACTTAGGAATGTTGCTGTTGTCAGTGACACATGCTTCATCCTAATTCTCCTTACAAAGCTAGTCACTGGGTTGTATTTTTTTTTTTTTTTTGGTCTAAGAAATCTTTTGTATCCATTTCCTCCTCATTTTATGGCAGCCACCTTGCCATCTTAGAATATATAGGAGGATAAATATTGATTTTTCTGGGCCTGAAATTGCCTTTTTAATGGAATTTAAATGCTTTTAGGTAGGATAGCTTCTCATTAAATCCTTAGCTTTCTCTGTGTTTTAGTAAATATGGTTGTGTATCAGTATGACCCGTAAAGGTATTTGAATTTGTGATGCTTTACTGTTTAGATAATCTCAGAAATAATGAAAACTACCTTGGCAATATTTCTTGCTTTTCCCTACTCACTCCTCTACACTCTGCCATAAACTTTTCACACTACTCCACACTGTTAAAAAAAAAAAACAAAAAAAAACTACAATAAAGTTATTTAAATACCTGTCCTCATATGTCATTCCTCCTTTGTACTTATCCTTAATTCATGGTAGTATAATATCAAGTCTGTTTTCATACTTTAGTCCTATTGAACTTCTACAAATACATTTGTTTTCTACCTCATCATGGCCTTTCCACTCAAATCAGACCTGCTGAGCTGATGCTTTTACATGCTTCAATTCATGATCTTAAAATATCTAATTTTATCTTAATTTAAGGGGTCAAGATAACCTCATCTACCTTGTTCCAGACAGTGTCCAGGGAAAGGAGATGACCAGGCATACTGTATTCTCAGCAGAACCTGTGAGTGAAATCACCCTAAAAGTGGTGGCAGGGACATTCCCATAAGAGAGTATCCCAAATAGTCCCTGAGATGGGGCTGGTTGGGGTTCCAAAGAAAGAAGCACTACATGTTGCAATGATCAGTCCAAAGTATTTACTAAAGAAACTTACAGAGTGGGCTGCAGAAATCCTTGCAAGAACATCAAGAGAAAGGAGTGTTATACCTAGTTATATCCATGGCAAGGGGGTCAGGTTATAGACTTTATATGAGGGTTTAAGGAATTTTAAGGCTCAGAGTCAGGGCCAGTTTCTTTCAATGTTTTAGGCAACAGCCTAGATACCTTTATCATTGCCTGGGAATGTTCAGGGTTCCGGTTTGCGTTATGCCTGTTGGGCAAATCGTGCAGCTGGCTGGGTCTCAGAATGGTGAAGGAAACAGAAAGAAAGTGGAAGGGGGGATCTGGGGAACGCTACAATCCATGCCCCTGACCAGCTCTTACTTATAATCTTATACCCACCTCTTCTGTGATGTTTTATGAGCTAGCAGGAAACGGTGAGATCGCCTGCAAGGTCCTTTTCCCTAACTTTATGAAATGTTGCAAACAAAATTTATACCAACATAAATCCAGGTGAATATAAGATCTAAGAACACAATTCCTAAAAGGCTTACTAGCAGAGCTTTCCACCAAGGACCCTTTCCTGAAAAGCATGACTTTATTGTAGACCACCAGGGTCATCCCCTCATGTGGTCAACTAGCTCTAATTGCTTTAGTAAAGGAAGGAGGAATTGATTAACTTCAGCTGATTCCTCTGGGATAGATATATAACATTCAGTTTTTAAAAGGGCACATGTGGCCGGGAGTGGTGGCTCATGCCTGTAATCCCAGCACTTTGGGAGGCCGACGCGGGTGGATCACCTGAGGTCAGGAGTTCAAGACCAGTCTGGCCAACCTGGTGAAACCCCATCTCTACTAAAAATACAAAAAATTAGCTGGGTGTGGTGGCAGGTGCCTATAATCCCAGCTACTCGGGAGGTTGAGTCAGGAGAATTGCTTGAACCCAGGAGGCAGAGGTTGCAGTGAGCCAAGATGGCACCATTGCATTCCAGCCTAGGCAACAAGAGCAAAACTCCGTCTCAAAAATAAAAATAAAAAATAATAATAATAAAATAAATAAAAGGACACATGACAGCACAGCTGTCAGCATGTCCAGAGTCATTCCGTTCTGTAAGAGCTCTTTCTTCATTGTAGTTGTTTCAGTGTTCAAGGCCTCCAAACCATGCTTGGTGTTGCTCAAAGCTGTGGGAAATCTTGGAAGGACTTCCACTTTCTGCATCATATCAATAAAGCCTCATGAAGGTACAAATATAGTCAACATGAAATCTCATCTAAAAAGCAGACCTACTCCACCTACCCCTCCAGATGGGTTTGTTGAGGGGGACAGGGATGGTGTCAGAGATTCTGAAGTGCACCTATGGGTTCACGGTCCAAACCACCTGGGGAAAGCCAAAGCCATAGGTTAGTACCAAAGCCACTGGCTGCCATTAAGGACAATCCAATATGTTCCTGGCAAGTAGACCAATCTGTGGCGAACCAAGTGCCTGGGTCTCTAGGTATAATGGTGCATCGGCATTGGGCACATGGGGAGAAATTTAGTGTTGTTTACCTGGATGTATATAGAGTGGTTGCCTTGTTCCCAACAGATCTCTACAACCCAGGAGAGCATCCCTGCTCTTGTGGTGAGCCACACAAAGCCATCCTGCATTTGCCTGTATGACCCCTGTTGCTGGGATATGGTGCTCTTCAGACCGATTCTGGCTTTGTTGCTTGCCACTCTGCAGGACATGTTCAGGAAAAAACTTACATTGTATCCAGGGTTGCTTGGTGTCACATCCAACTGCTCATGTTTGTGCGTGTGATGTCAGGGGTACCCAGGGTACTCATTTCTACCTTTGTTTAGTTATCCAGGTTTGCACAGAGTTCCAGTCTTCATCCAGTAGTTGCTCAGTCCACCATGGAGTTGCTCACTGGCTACTTAGGAGCATAAGACACCCAGAAGTTACATCAGCCTTGCACATGGGCTATATGATGGGCTCAGGCCAGGAAAATAATTCTACAAGGTTATCTAAGTAAACACTAATGGGGATGATTTAGCAGCAATAGAAAAGGTAGCTCAAGCTAACAACAAAAAGATGAAAATGTATTAGAAACACATGGGGGAGCTCCTGCCCCTCTTGTATAATAAAACTGGTATTAGGTCCCTCCTCTGGAATGATCTTGGCTGATTTGAAAATCTTCCCAGGAGGGTCATATCAGACCTTCTATCCCAGTGTGGGGAGGAATTGTAGACTCCACAGTGATAGGGCTGGCTAAAATCCACCAACCAGTGCCATTCCAGTGTATGGGAGCACTGCCTGCCACTACCACTGCCTCTTACCGGGACTGTCATCAAAAAGAAAACTGAAGGTCAAGTCCAGGGTGGTGGTAGCCTCCTGCCTCAGGGGAAGAAGGATACCAGTCCAACTTGGTGGCACTTTCTATCCCAGGTCCCATCCCAGGGTTCTTTGCCTGAATGTTATGGAATAAGAGGAGCACACAATCAGAACATGCCATGTGGCACCGAGTTCTGAGTCACTGATTTTTTTTTTTTTTTCATTATCTGCATGACTTGCATCAGGCTCAGTTCCGTCAAGAGCTTAATGTGTTCTTTAAGAGGCCATTTTCACCTGTCTGTAAGTCCTTCTTTCTTTGAGTTGTAGAGCAGATGACACTGCCATGCAATACCCTGTTTTGTACCTAATCTTGGATTACAGAGCCTGTGAAATGTGTTTCTTGATTGTCGGTTATTGTTCTTGGTGTCCCATACATAGTTGCAAGCATTGCAGACTCTGTATAGTAAAGGTCTGATTTGTTTTTTGACATGGGAAAGCTTGCAAGAGGTCACTCACATTGTCAGTGCATGTGAGTAACTATCGGTAGCCCTTTTTCTTAGGGAGTTGGTCAACATAATCTATTTTCCATGTGTCAATGCCTCTCCCTTCTCTTTTTATGTTTCTGGTGCCCCAGGGTGATAGGGAAGGGGGATAGGAAAGTGCTGGGAGGAGAAGGGCGGTTCCCTGGCGAAGGCCCCACCACTGGGCCTATGCCCATGGACCTAGGTGAGGACACACACTCCTGCCTTTGCACCCAAATGTTGCATTTCCCAAGACCACCCTGGCCAGCTACGCCCCCATCCCATGCCTATAAAAAGCTCTGAAACCATAGCAGGCACAGATACAGGTGGCTGTGTCAATGGTGGAGGGACACCAGGTTCTTGGCATCTTGAACAAAGAACTGGACAAAATGCACAAACAAAGCATGGACAGAATGAAGGGATTTATTGAAAATAAAAGAACACTCCAGAGTGTGGGAGTGAACCCAAGCACAGGGGCTCAAAGGCCCCTTTACAGAATTTGGGGGAGTTTAAATACCCTCTAGAGGATTCCATTTACTTTGGGTATGCCCTATATAAATGAAGAGGATGAAGTAAAGTCAATTACTCTGCATACGCCCTATGGAGAGAGTATTTCCTGTCATAGTTGAAGTGTGAATTGGCCTTATGTTCCCTGCCTCTAGTTCCTATTTGCCTGCCTCAGCTGGACGTCAAGAGGAATGTACCGGCATTGGAGCACACCGCTGGATGCCAGCAGGCCATCAACTGGCTGAACGACATGGAGTTTGGCTGGGGACATTGGAGGAGAGCTGGGCTGCTAAGCAGCTGGACTCTAGGGGAAAACCACCTTCCTACTCCATCTCTCTGCCGGCTCTCCCATCTGCTGAGAGCTACTTCCACTCAATTAAACCTTGCCCTCATTTTCCAAGCCCACGTGTGATCTGATCCTTCTGGTACACCAAGGCAAGAAACCCCAAATACAGAAAACCCTCTGTTCTTGTGATAAGGCATGGGGTCCAATTGAGCTGACTAACACAAGCTGCCTACTGATGGCTAAACTAAAAGAGCACCCTGTAACACATGCCCACTGGTGCTTCAGGAACTGTAAACATTTACCCCCAGACATGGCCATGGGGTTGAGGCCCCACAACCTGCCGGCCTGCATGCTCCCCCTAGAGGTTTCAGCAGTGGAGCACCGAAGAAGTGAGCCACACTTTCATTGCATGCCCTGCGAGGGGGACAAGGGAACTTTTCCAGTTTCAACAGCACTTGCTGAGGACAGGTGTGGCAACGGACAGGGCAATTTTGAATTCTAGTTTTGTTTGAACACTGATAAGTCTGATTTTGGGGCCAGTTTCCAAGTAGAATGCAGACTTCTAGGACCAACCTCATGATGTATCCAATGTGCTATATCTGCTTCTTCAGAGTTGACTATTGATCAGGCTTGGGCCAAATCTGCTTGTATATTTCCATCAGGGAATGGTTGTTGGTGAACTGCTACATAAGGCACTGTAACTTCAGCCCTTGGTGGTTGTAATCAGGCCCAAATGTCTGCCTATAACTCTACCCTTCACAACAGCCTTCTATTTATGGATTATTGATACTTTTCCCATGGATGTATTCACAAGGTTCACCTGTTTTGTGCTACAGCTGATGTGGGTCTGGCAAATTTGCAGGACTTCCCAGGAAATCAGGACACAGAGTTACTGGATGTGGCTCTTTCACAGTCATTCAACTCTTAGGTTGTAGCTCTGTCTATTGGCTGCTATACCGTGTTCCCAATTCCAGACATAAGTTATTGGTGGTTGGTTGCCTAGCCATATCAGTCCACTTGGGTGGTTGACCCACACTGAAGTCATCTGTGTAATAAGTGGTTCCCATCTCCTTCCTTTACTTGATGGGGTTTCTCTAGGGGCAGCGTTGGGACTGGTTTTAAATCTACAGTTTATTTTACATTCGCGGCAGGGCCTGTGGTTCTATAGACAGAAGGCTAGATGGAATGTGCCCTCTCTGCTGGAGATACACATGACACCTAAGCAAAGTACTGCTTTGTGCTATGGCTAATGTAGGTCTGGCACATAGGCCATCCACCATCCACCTATCCCTTAATAGGTAAGCTGTTTTTACTTCCATTGGCAAGTCTCCAGTTAGGGCCTCTGTTTGCAAAAGAGCCTGGTAAACTCCAGGGAACCATTTTTAAGCAGGGTGTATCATTGTTCATCCCCACTGAACAACTGTAAACACAAGCCAATGGGTATTCATTGGCTACCCTCCCCTTGGAGAAGGAAAGGAACAATCTTTCCTTCTTTGGTCACAGAAACATCTAGTTCAAAAAGTCTCCTAGGCATGACCATTTATAGGGCTAATGTTTGCATCACTGTCTTTTGTCCAGTAAACACTTATTCTTTAGGGCCCAAGTCTCAATGTGCCCCCTTCTTCATCAAGAAGTATAATGGCATGAGACATTAGGCCAAGTGGGGAATGGAGGGCTTCCAGCATCCTAGCAGACTTGCAGATGTTTGTAATTCTTTAACAATTTGGGGTCGTGGTATGCCTGTATCTTGCCAATCATGGCTGTTGGAAAAACCTGATACTTACCAACCAGACTATGCCCAGGAATTTTATGGTGATCCCTTACCCCTGGACTTTCTGCAGATTGACAGTCCACCTCCAGATCGCCAGTGCCCTAGAACCTTTTTTGGTAGCCTTCTGCAAAAGACTCAAATCTGTAGAAGTTCATGAAATACCATCCACACAATGTTTCCAGTCAATGCCAGAAACAGCACTCAAAATGATCAGGTCTCTTACCACCAAACCACAGCAGACAGTAGGGCTATGTAATTATTTCTGGGAAAGCATGGGATACTGTTTTGGGCCAAAAGTATCTCTTAAGCCCAAATCAGCAATTTATCTTTCAAAGAAGTAATGATCCCTGAACATTTTCAGAATCTTAAAGAAGTCTCGAGTGATTTAGAGAAAGACAAAGTAGAATGATATAAAAGATCCCATAAGGTTGATTTTTTTTTTTTTTTTTTTTTTGCTTTGAGATATAGCAAACAATTATGTTTCTTGAATTGTTGGCCCAACAGTGTGACCATTGTTGGCCTCCCAAGTGAAGGCAAACATGTCCTAGAACTTTGCATCTAAGGATATGCTAAATAAAGTATTTGCTAACTCCAATAAAGTATATCATGTACCTATATTTTTCAACGTAGCTAGACAAGAAGTCAGCCTTTCCAATATCTGAACCACACTGGGGACAGCAGCATGTATGGCCAAAGTCATCTTATTCAATTCCTGGTAATCAACCATCATTGTCTAGGTGCCATCAGCTATTGTCTAGCTGTGACTTTGGGTAAGTTAACAGCTCTAATGCCTCAGTTTCCTCACCGGTGTGAGAGAGATAACAATACCATCTATCATGTGCAGGTACTCACTATTCAAACAATTCTTAGAATAGTGCCTGGCATTTAGTAAATATAACTTAAGTGTTTGGTGAACAAACACAAGCAACTGAAATGTTTATGAGTCTTCTATATTAAATATTTTTATATCTACGTTTCAAATATACTTGATGCATATATATATGTATGTATGTATGTATGTATGTATATATTACATGTCCACGAGTCAGAACAGGAACAGTGCATAGCAGCCGGAGTCATATACTTTTGTTCATACAAGTGGAATTATGAAGCTCAAATGTAGAATCTCTGAGACTGACCCACTTCTGCAGACTGCTTGGTTTAGAATTGACTTTACTTAGGATGCCTTAAGACCATACTTATCATAAACAACCCCATTATATTTCTTTGGTTTTAAGAGTATCATTATTTATATAATATAAGAAATGAAGAAATAAGAGGGAAAAGCCCATTTTCTCTATTTCAATGCAGCCTTATCAAAAAGCAGATTCATTCAACCTTTCAAATACTCAGCAAATGGAATCTGAGTATCATCAAGACCTATAAGGTAGGAATGCATCTTCAGAACAGCTTTTTCTCTAAAAGGTTGCATTTGCTTCAGGGTACTGAGTCCTAGTTGCTGAAGAATCTATGTTTGCTTTGGTCATTTTAGATTATCTTATTAAAATAAACAAAACTTTAGATATTTTACAATTTACTATTTTGGCTATAGGTAATATCATTTTTATAATAATGATATGATAAAAATGTAGTATCATTTTTATAATAATGATATTATAAAATGTAATATCATTTTTATAACCCTTCACTAAATTATCTTCCAAATCATATAAACTATTATCAATTAAAAATATATAATATAATAAAACACTAGGGAGGGAAAACAAGGGTTTTAAGTGTTTGAAAAATTTTTTCTTTCTTTCTTTAATCTTTCTTTAATTTCTTTCTTTCTTTCTCTCTCTCTCCTTCCTTCCTTCCTTCCTTCCCTCCCTCCCTCCCTCCTTCACCCTTCCTTCCTTCCTTCCTTCCTTCCTTCCTTCCTTCCTTCCTTCCTTCCTTCCTTCCTTCCTTCCTTCCTTNTTTCTCTCTCCTTCCTTCCTTCCTTCCTTCCTTCCTTCCTTCCTTCCTTCCTTCCTTTCGACAGTGTCTTGCTCTGTTGCCCAGGCTAGAGTGTAGTGGCATGATCTCAGCTTGCTGCAACCTCCACATCCCAGGTTCAAGTAATTCTCCTGCCTCAGCCTCCTGAGTAGCTGGAATTACAGGCATCTGCCACTGTGCATGGCTAATTTTTGTATTTTTAGTAGAGACGGGGTTTCACCATCTTGACCAGGCTGGTATTGAACTCCTTACCTCGTGATCCACCTGCCTTGGCCTCCCAAAGTGCTAGGATTACAGATGAGCCACCCTGCCCAGCCTATTTTCATGTCTATAATATTATAGTTTTCCAATAAATGGTACGCATATACACACATAAGATGGATCAACTAATATGTAGCACTTCAAGAAAAATTATGTATGTGTATTTTGTGTGTGTGTGTTTGTGTTTTTGTGTGTGTGTATGTGTTTGTGTTACATGACGTATAAGTGATAGTTACTTTTGTCCCAAATAAGTATTCAAAGCTATCAGTTTGTCATTGCTCTGATTAAAAAACAAAACAAAGCAAAACAAAACCCAAAAAGAATGGCTCTTATAGAAGATTACATCTAGTGGTCTTGTTTATATACTTGTTCATATTTTTAAATGAAAAAATGTTGTATCTGGTAATAATATACAAAAATCTAATTTGATTATTTTTATTGAATAATAGTTTCACTAGATGGAAAAAGACTACATTCACTCAAATTTATTATTCTCCCCTATTTTTCTAACGTAAATGATTTTTAAAAATCTGTAGTCTAAATTGAATCAGTGCTAAAACTTAAGAACCCTGTGTCTTAAGAATACTACAGATTCACCCAGCTTTTTCACAGAGATAATAATTGAAGAGTTCTCAATTAAACATATTCCCTTTAGTTGAACAACATCTCCTTAACCATGCCAATGTATATACAACAACTCCAATAAACATTTTAGGAGAAGACTGCACAATTCCAAATAACTATTAGTCTTATTCTTTTCCATATAAACACAATATTTTAGCCATCATATTGTAGAATTCCAAGTCTACTTTCTAAAGTAATGGCATTTTAAACAAATATGTGGTTCTGTGAAAAGACAACAATATGTATTTAGGGTATGTTACAACCATAGAGTGGAGGAAAAGCTTTGTTGTTTTCTTATCCCTTTGCAGAGCACACTGTAAAATCCAGTGTGTGTGTGGGTGGATGAGTGTGCATGCATGCTAACAGATTCATCTGCATGTGCCAGTGCCATGAAACAGAATCTCAAAAACAGTCTGTAACAATTCATGTGAATGTATTCCAAAGTTAAAATTCACATGAATCATATTTTTGGGGTTAGCTGTCACCTTTTCCTTTTTTTTTCTTTGAGACAGAATCATGCTTTGTTACCCAGGCTGGAGAGCAGTGGCATGATCTCGGTTCACTGCAACCTCTGCTTCCCAAGTTCAGTGGTTCTCCTGCCTCAGCCTCCCGAATAGCTGGGACTACAGGGCTGCACCACCACACGAGGCTAATTTTTGTATTTTTAGTAGAGACGGGGTTTCACCATATTAGCCAGGCTGGTCTCAAACTCCTGACCTCAGATGATCTGCCCACCTTGGCCTCCCAAAGTGCTGGGATTACAGGCATGAGCCACTGTGCCTGGCCACCTCTTCCTTTTTATGTACCTCAGAGTTAGCTAAAATAGATTTTCTGATTCTATTGACAGTTATAATTTCCTGTGAATATGCCATGTTTTCTTAAGCAGATTCAAAAAAAATTATTTTCTTTGTATTTAATGGTAACTCAATACACATTTTAATTAAAAATCAATGACTCACCTTTACTGTATGTTTCACATTTTCATAATAAATAATTGTGGGGAAAAAATGAAAGCAAGAGAAATTGAAATCTCCAAAACTTATTTTCACAACTAATGCAGAAAAATGCTGCATTAAATTTAATACATAACTATATATGTCATATTAATAGAGATACACAAAAACAGTGTTGTTTCTAATCTCACACAATCAATACAGCACAGAACACTTCTATGATCAGATTCACGTTTTGTTTTTTTTTTCCTTACACATCCGGCTATTCTCCAGTGAACACTGAATTTCCTATAGAATCAATTCAATTATATAGGAATCCCACAGGTTCCATGGCAAGAAGTAGGTTGTCACCTATACTTCTGATTTATCAGCTATAAATTGGGGTTTCCGCTATTCCCTCCTTGGGTTCGATTAATTTTCTAGAATGCCTCACAGAACTCATAGAAACACTTGCTTACATTTACCAGTATATTATAAAGGATATTACATAGGACACGGATTAACAGCCAGATGGAAGAAATGCACAGGGTGAGGTATGAGGGTAGGGCACAGAGTTTCCATGTTTTCTGAGCATGCCACTCTCTGGGTACCCCCATGTGTTTAGTAATCTGGAATGCTGTGACTCCTGTCCATTTGGGTTTTATAGAGGTTTTATTATGTAGGCATGCTTGATTGAATACTTGCTCATTGATGAACAGAACTTTTAGCCCCTAAATTATCCAAGGTGGTTAGGGTGGTAGGGCTTGGAGCCCCAACCGCTACGCATGCCTTGGTCTTTCTAGTGACCATTCCCTATCTAGAAGCTATTTAGGGACCCCCAGCCCCTAAATAAATTGTCTTTCATATGCTAATGAGATGACTCACTTATCACTGGGGATTCCAGGGACTTTATGGACCATGTGCCAGATACCAGAGGCAGACACCAAATATATAATTTTTATTATGGCAGATAATCACAAATGTATATAAATGCACACATATATATGTATTTTTTTCATACTGTCGTTCAGAAAAACTAAATATTTTTCTTTTTTTAAATGTGTAAAATGGAATTAGCTAATCACAAACCATAAGCAACTTAGACCTAAATTAGTTTCTACTCACACAAAAAAATCTCAAAGTCCTTAAATATTTATTTTTACTAAAATATCCCACAGTTTCGGATAGGGCTGTTTTGGCAAACTATAACAATCACTTATGCATTTTTTTTTCTAAGAGAAACTCATTTTATTCTTAAAATGTCTAGGGTGATATTCTTTGCTTAGGATATGCGAAAAACCGTGCCCATTATAGAGAAGAGATGGGCCAAGCTGCATTTCTGAAATGCTGGTGATTTTAAGAGCCTTTGGAATTTACAGAGCCTTACTTGTCGTTAAAATGAAATAAGGATCTACTTGAGGAGGCAGCAGGCTCTGAGGAGAGTAATACGGAGACTTCTTCAGGGAGTTATGCACCAAGTTCCCCAAATAAACCAGAATCAGAGCAGTCATCCCTGCCACTTTTTCAAAAATTACAGGAAATAAATGGCTTTCCCTAATTATTGTTTTAAAAAATCATTTATGAGAATAGGAATTCTGTCCCCAAGTGGGCGTAATTTGACTTCAGAACACTGAAAGTTGCATGATGAGGCTGCAGTTAAAACTAAAGGGAGGACTTGTTTGACTTTCTTTTTGCAAAATCAAATGGTAGATATTTAAAGCATCTATTCAAGTTTCATATCTGAAAAATGGGGGCTAACATAAATTTGCAAGTAGATGTATTTTTTTATGTCTGTATGTGTTGATACACTGAGTTTTAAATAAGATACAGCAAAGGTGCTAGATAGAACTTTGCATAGTACATTAGTCAGGGCTTCTTAACCTGGAGAGTAGAAATGGGTTCTTGGGGGGGGGGGGCGGTCACAAAAACTCAAAATTATATTCTAAATTGTACATAAGTATGTCTTTCTGGGATGAATTTTGTATTTTTCCTCAGATTCTTCAAGGGTTCTTGAATACAAAACATTTAGGTACTTGACTCTAAAAACAACACTGAAAACATGCCACAGTTTAAATGTTTTAAATGTTTGACATCTCTGGGACCTCTACTTTTTTTACTGAGTTCTCATAATCAGCCTCCAGAATGCTGTAATTTCTCAGCATGCAAGTTTAATTTTCAATACAGCATCTGAAAATAAAATTCCAAGAAATATTTTATGAAATCCTGGAATTTGTTTATGACTTCATACAGAACCAATTCAATTTTTCTGATTTTTAGTTGTTTGACCATATGTACTAGGTGGGAAGTATTGTGGCAGTTAGGCAGCCCAGAGGTCTGGATAAAAACTGTGATTTTAGCACTCACTATCTGTGTGGCCTCAGACAAATGATTTGGTCACTCTGTCTTCAGTTTCTTCATCTGTAAAAGAAGAATAAAAACAAAATCAATTCATAGCTCTATTCTGATAATTTAATTACATAATCTACATGAAGCTCTTTGAAATATATTAAGCACACAATAAATGTTAACTAATAATTATAGCTCATCATATATATCACTAATATATGCTAGGTGTGCCTCTAAGTACTTTAATCTCTTTAACCCTCATGACCATCCAATGATACAGGTTTTATTGTTATACTTACTTTGCAAATGAAGAAACTGATTCACTAAGAAATCAATCAAGTAATTTATCCCTAATTATATAGCTCATGAGTGGCAAAGTCAATTCAAACCTAGGCAGTTTGGTGCTAGATACTACATTTAACCACTTCAGCTTTCTCATATTTATATTACCATTGTGTCTTTTACAAAAATTTCACCATGTAGCGTGCTTGTTATAGTTGATGTACAGGTAGAAGAAATCACAGTCTGAGAATTCTTAGGAAAATGTACACACTATGTAGACTATATGAAATCATAGTTCTTGGTAATGTACCTGGAGAATTAATTTTTTGTGTGTGTGTTTCAAGAGAAAGTAAATGCTAGCTAATGTTGATAGAATGTCAATATCAAATATGTTTTCTAAAAAAGCAAATTTCTAAAAGAGTTTGATATTTGTCAATATCAAATATATTTTCTAAAAAATATATTTCTAAAATATATTTTCAAATACATTTTAGAAAAAAAAGGTTTTTCTAAAAAACACGTTATGTTACTTTTAGAAGGTTTACTTCCATCCTGTAAACCTTTATGTGGAATAACATACACAGTGTCATTTTCATGTTAATGATGAGAGAAAACGCCATTTAGAACTAATGAGGGATAGTTACCAGTTATTGGCAGAAGAGAACTAGGGCCAATATTCAACATTAGCTGAAGAGAGAACTGAACTGACTCCTAATCTGGTGTTATAATTACTACTACATAAAATGGGTCTGCTTTCAGAATATAAAATGAATATCTCTGTAAAGAAAAAAAAAATCTGGGTTTTACCTTAGACAAAATTGTGCTACAATGATCAATTTCATCTGCAAAGAAAGGAGTGTAATTGTATATTTTCTTGTTCAGCTGCTATTTCAGGCAATAAAACATGATGGAATATATAACTCACTGGTTTATAAAGAAAAAAATTGAAGAGAAAAATGTGCAAATTGAATATTTTTCAAGATATGCTTATGATAAATGAATCCAGAGAGAAACCCATAGCACTATAATGATTGCTTAGAAGAAAAGTAATGCAAATACCCAATGAAAAATGCAAATTATTACTTGTTTTAAAATGATCATCTAATCCCTATAAATGTATAATAAGGCAACCATAAAAAGATACAGAAGAAATGTAAATTTGGCATATAAACATGCTCTTTAAAAAATTAAGCACATTTACAAGATATACAAACAAAATCCCCAAAACTACCAAATCCACATTAATTTATTTCAAACCATGTTAGGAGAACATTATCTTGAATCTCTTAAAGAAGGTTTGTCCTCTCCCATGATAGAAGTTTTTTCCCTTTACTTTTATTTTTCCAATTTCAGTTGTTTCATTCCTTTTCACAAAAGTGTATAGTTTCCCTTAAAGGTATACGAGGAAAATTTTCTTCTCTTTTGCCTCCCTTACTTTTACGTTAATTCATTTTTGAAGTCTTAAGAAAATAGTTTACACTCATTGCCTCAGCTTTCACAGTCCCCACCTCCTATTGAACTCTTAATGTCTAAGGGTACTTTCTTCTAGAAAAAAGACTGAAACTATTCTTGCCAAGATTACCTGCAAAATGCCAAATCCAACGTCCTCACCTTTCTGTATCTTTCTGCATAATCTGCCATTTTTGACTACTAAAAATTTCAAACCTCTCATCTTTCCAAATCCACTACTTCTGATTCTTACTCTTTTTCTTAACCATCTGCCTTATTGTCTTGTTACTTTCACTTTTCCCTATATTGCTTTCAAAGCTTTGTTAACCCAAAAGATTGACTTCAGTTGTTCTTATTTACATTATTTCTTTTGGCAGACTCACTCACATCCATGGCTTGAACTGCCTCAGTTATTATTTCAAAACTCACACATCTGTGACTCCAATTTTGACACCTCATGGAGCTCCTAATCCATCATCTCCAATTCTTCCTGCCTACTATCAAGAAAACAAGGCCAGGTGATACTGCAAACTCATCTTCCAAAAGATAGATTTGGTTAGTTTAAGATTTGTAGTGTGTGTTCAACCAATATTCAAAGTAAACACATTGGTGCTATTGTTTTATCCCTCTATGTCCTTATTGCATTGCCAAAGTTTTTGTGCATGTAGTAGAGCTACAAAAAATAAAGCCTGTCACTGTGTGTCTCTGTGTAACTCTAAACCAGAGCTTCTGATGATATGTAATATTAATTACATGATCTTCTTGGTTCCTATAGGCATTTTATTTTGCGATGACTTCCATAGATTAATAAAGACAGTTTCATTGTTGTTCCTTTGCCTCTATGCACACATTCTTCTTAGGGATTTTATTGGAAGAAGTATCGAGGAAGTTTTTCAGCTCCACACCTAGACATAAGCTTAGGCACTTGGTAGCTGCCACTGGAATCTCCCTTGTCGTTAATGTGTGTGCCTGCCCTCAGGGGAACTGTAGGTGGGCCTGCCTGGTCTGGCTCTATCCATCTTGCCTCTTTTACCCACATAACTGGGGGTTGAGCATGAAACTCCAATGACTGTGTATTCCATAGTTCAGCCCATTGTTTGAGGCAAAAAAAGAGCTTCTTCCAGTAAAAAAAAGAATCAAGTATATACTTTGCCACATTGGCTGCATCCAGCTCTTACTCATGAGTACTATCTACTGACTTGTGAGTTAAACTGTACAGCCCAAGATAAAACCAGCTGAAAGAAGTGCATAGAGCTATAAAAGAAAAGCCAAACGACCCTACCAAATTCTCTACAGTCACAAGCCATAGAGATGAGGGAAGAAAAAGGGAAAGGGAAAAATAAACTATAATATTATAGAGAAAGAAAGAAAAAATTCCCACCCAAATGAAAATATTTATGAAAATTAGAAGTGCCAGCATATCTAGATAAGAAGGAACCAGTGCAAAAATTCTGGCATCATGAAAAATTTGAATGTAGTGACACCACCAAAGGATCACATTAGCTCTCCAGCAACAGTCCCCAGTGAAGAAGGAAACTCAGAACTGACAGATAATTCAAAGTATGAATAGCAAGGAAGATCAGTAATATCCAAAAAATGGTTTAAAATCAACATTACTTCAAAATCATTCCAGGAAATGAAGGAAGAGATAATCATCATAAAAATAAATCAATCAGAACTTCTGAAATTAAACAATTCACTCAAGAAATTTCAAAATACAGTTGGAAGCTTTATCAACAGGCTAGACTAAATAGAAGAAAGAATTTCAGAGCTTAAAGAACAAACTCATTTGGACAAAAACAAAGAAGAATGAAAAAAACGAACAAAGCCTATGAGAAATATGGGATTATATACAGTGAGCAAATCTAGGTATTTTTGGCATTCCTGAGAGAGAAGAAGAAAAAGTAAACAACCTGGAAAACATATCTGAGGGAATGATTCAAGAAAATTTCCCTAACTTTGGTAGAGGTAGACATCCAAATATAATAAATCCATAAAACACCTGTAAGATACTATACAAAACAAACATCACCAAGGCATATAGACAGTGGACTGCCTGAGGTCAGTGCTAAAGAATAAATCTTAAAGGTAGTTGGAGAAGAAGATCATGTACAAAGAGAACCCCATCAGGACAAAATTAGACTACTCAGCAGTCACCTTACAAATAGGAGAGATGGGGTCCAATTTTCAGCATTCTAAAAGAAAAGAAATTCAAACCAGAATTTTGCATCCTGCCAAACTAAGCTTCACAAGCAAAGAGGAATTACATTGTTTTTTTCAGAGAAGTGAGTCCTAAAGGAATTTATTACCACTAGACCAGCCTTACAAGAGACCTTTAAAGGAGTTCTAAACATGGAAACGAAAGAATGATGTCTGCTACCACAAAAACACAATTAAGTACATAGCCCACAGACTCAATAAAGCAAATATACAATAGAAACTACAAAGCAAACAGCTGACAACTTGATGATAGTATCAAAATGTCACATATCATTATTAATTTTGAATGCAAGTGGTCAAAACTCCCCCAAATTCTAATAATGACAGAGTTGCAATAAAAACAACTCAGAGTTGGATAAAAAGACAAAACCTGTTCCTCTGCTGTCTTCAAGAGGCCCATCTCACACATCAAGACACACATAGGCTCAAAGTAAAAAAATGCAGAAAGATCTATCATGCAAATGGAAAAAAAAGAAAGCAGAGGTCACTATTCTTATGTCAGATACAATGAACTTTAAAGAAAACCCAGTAATAAAGGACTGTGTAATACCTTTGAGAAAGGGGAATTACATAATGATAAAGGCTTTGATTTAACAGGAAGAGTTAACTCTCCCAAATATATATATGCACACAACACTGGAGCACCAGATTCATAAAACAACTACTTCTGGAAATACAAAAAGACTTTAAAGCCACACAACAATAGTGGCAGACTTCAATACCCCAATGACAGCATTAGACAGATCAGCAAGGCAGAAAACTAACAAAGAAATCCTGGACTTAAATTCGACATTTGGCCAATTGAACCTATTTAACATCAACAGTAAACTCCATCCATTAACCACTTAATATATATTCTTCCCATCTACACATGGAACATATTTCAAAATTGACCACATGCTCAGCCATAAAGCAAGCCTCAATAAATACAAGAAAATAAAAATTTTACCAACCAGAATCTCGGACCATAGTAGAATAAAAGTGGAAATTGATACCAAGAAGATCTCCCCAAACCACACAATTGCATGAAAATTAAACAATTTGCTCCTAAATGACTTTTGGGTAAACAATGAAATTAAGGAAAGAAATAAAAAAATTTGAATCCAATGGAAACAAAGATACAGCATACCATAATCTCTAGGACACAGCTAAAGCAGTGTTAAGAGGAAAGTTTATAGTACTAAATGCCTACCTAAAAAAATTAGAAAGATCTCAAACTAATGGCCTAACATCTATTCTAGAGGATCTACAAAACCAATAGTAAACTAAACTAAAACATAACAGAAAAAAAGGAAAAAAACCTGAAATCAGAAGAGAACTAAACATAATTGAGACTCGAAAACTCATGCAAAGAATCAATGAAATAAAAAAAAAATGTTCTTTGAAAAAATAAACAGGATTTATAGAATGTTAGTTAGATTAACAAACAAAAAAGTTCAAATAAGCACAATCAAAAACGATGAAGGTGACACTACAACTGATAACACAGAAATATGAAAGACCTTAGAGAGACCTTAGAGACTATTATGAGCATCTTTATGCATACAGTCTAGAAACTCTAATGGGAAAAAAAAAAAAAAACCAGAAAAAATAAAACATAAAGAAAATCTAGAGAAAATTGCTAAACTCCTGGAAACACACAACTTCCCAAAATTGAAATAGGAAAAAATAGAAACCCTAAACAGGCCAATATTGAGTTTGATATTGTATGAGTAATAAAAAAAATCTGTTAACCAAAAAAAGCCCTAGACCACATGGATTCACAGCTGAATTCTACCAGTCATACAAAGAAGAGTTGGTACCAATTCTAGTGAAACTATTTCAAAATATCAAGGAGGAGGGATTCCTCTCTAACTCATGTTACAAAGTCAGGATCACCCTGACATCAAAACCTGGCAAAGATACAATGACATAAGAAAACTGTATCACTGATGAACATAGATATAAAAATTCTCAACAAAATACTAAAACAAGCAATTCTAGTAGCATATCAAAATATTCATTCACCACTATCAAGTAGGCTTCATTCCTATGAGTCAAAGTTGTTTCAACATACATAAATCAGTTAATGTGATTCACCACATAAACAGAATTAAAAACCAAACTGTATAATCACCCCAATAGATGTTGAAAAAGCCTTTGATTAAATCCAACAACCCTTCGTGATAAAGGCTGTCAACACATTAGCCATTGAAGGAATATGTCTCAAAGTAGGAAGAGGCATCTGTAACAAACCCACAAACAACATCACACTGAATAGCCAAAAGCTAAAATCATTTCCCTTGAAAACTGGAACAAGACAAAGATGTTGATTCTTTCCACTCCTATTCAACATAGTACCAGAAGCCCTAATTAGAGCATTTAGGCAGGAGAAAGAAATGAAAAAAAAAAAAAAAATCCAAATAGCAAAGTGGAAGCCAAACTATCTCTCTTCAATGATGATATAATTCTATACCTAGAAAACCCTGAAGACTGCCAAAAGACTCCTGCAACTGATAAATGACTTCAGTGAAGTTTCAGCATACAAAATCAATATGTGAAAATCAACAGCATTTCTTATTTTATTTTATTTATTTTTTTATTTTACTTTAAGTTCTGGGATACATGTGCTGAATGTAAAGGTCTGTTACGTAGTTATACATCTACCAGGGTGGTTTGCTGCAACTCTCAACCCATCATCTAGGTTTTAAACCCCGCATGCATTAGAAATTTGTCCTAATCCTCTCCCCCGCTTACCGCCCACCCCTCAACAGGCGCCAGTGTGTGATGTTCCCCTCCCTGTGTCCACGTGTTCTCATTGTTCAACAATAGCATTTCTATGCACCAATAACATTGAAGCTGAGAGTCAAATCAAGATGTAACCCTATTTGTAATAGCCACCAAAAAAATACCCAGGAATACATCTGATCAGGAAATAAAAAATCATTATCAGGAGAACTACAGAACACTTCTGAAATAAATTATAGATAACAAGAAGGAATGTCAAACTATTCCATGCTCATGGATTGAAAGAATCAATATTATTAAAATGGCCATACTGCCTAAAGGAATCTACAGAGTTAATGCTATTCCTATCAAATGACCAACATGATTTTTCACGGAATTAGAAAAAAAAACTATTCTAAAATTCACATGGAACCAAAAAGAGCCTGTATAGCCAAAGCAATTCTAAGCAAAAAAAGATAAAGCTGAAGGTATCACATTACCCAAAGTAAAACTCTACTGTAAGACTATGGTAACCAAAAAGCATGGTACTGGTGCAAAAATAAATACATAGACCAATGTAACAGAATAGAGAACACAGAAATAAAGCCACACACCTACAGTCATCTGATATTTGACAGTGTGGACAAAACTAAGTATGGAGAAAAGACTCCCTATTCAACTAACGGTGCTGGGAAAACTGGCTAGTCATGTGCAGACACTACATTTCACGATACATAAAAGTTAACTTGAGATTGATTAATGGTTTGAATGTAAGACCTCAAACTAGAAGAATGCTAAAAGAAAACCTAGGAAATACCATTCTGGATAATTGGCCTTGGAAAAGAATTTGTGGCAAAGTCCCCAAAAGCAATTCCAGCAAAAACAAAAATTGACAAGTGAGACCTAATTAAACTGATGAGCTTCTGCACAGAAAACAAACTATCAACAGGGTTAAGAGACAGCCTACAGAATGGGAGAAACTATTCACAAACTATACACTCAATAAAGTGCTAATTTCTAGAATCTATAAGAAACTTAAACAATTCAACACAAAAAAGCAAATAACCCCATTAAAAAGTGGGCAAAAGACATGAAGAGATACTTCTCAAAAGAAGATATGCAAACAGCCAACCAACATATGAAAATACGCTCTCAACATCACTAATCATCAAAGAAATGCAAATCAAAACTACAATGCAGTTTTCACATCAGTCAGAAAGCTATTATTAAAAAGTCAGAAAACTATAGATGCTAGCAAGGCTCTAGAGAAAAGGGAATGCTTATACACCGTTGTTTGAAAATTAGTTCAGCCATTGTGGAAAGTAGTTTGGATATTTCTCAAAGAACTGAAAACAGAACTACCATTTGGCCTAGAAATCCTATCACTGGGTATATACTCAAAATAAAATAAATTTTTCTACCAAAAAGACACCTAAACTCACATATTCATCACAGCATTATTCACAATAGCAAAGACACGGAATCAACTTAGATTCACATCGATAGTAGCTTGGATAAAGAAAATATACACATGCATCATGGACTACTACAAAGCCACAAAAAGCAATAAAATTATGTCATTTCCAGCAACACAGATGTGGCAAGAGGCCATTAACCTAAGCAAATTAATGCAGGAACAGAAAGACAAATACTGCATATTCTCATTTATAAGTGGAAGCTGAATATTGAGTACATATGTCATAAATATTACAACAATAGATATTGGGGACTACTGGACAGGCGAGGGAGGGAGTGAAGTAAATGTTGAAAAACTATTGGGAGGCCAGGCACCGTGCTCACACCTGTAATCTCAGTACTTTGGGAGACCAAGGAGGGTGGATCACCTGAAGTAAGGAGTTTGAGACCAGCCTGGCCAACATGGTGAAACCCCCATCTCTACGAAAAGTACAAAAATTAGCCAGGCGTGGTGGTAGATGCCTATAATCCCAGCTACTCGGGAAGCTGAGGCAGGGGAATCACTTGAACCCTGGAGGAAGAGGTTGCAGTGAGCTGAGATCACACCATTGTCCTCCAGCCTGGGCAACAGAGCAAGACTCTGTGTCCCTCATCTCTGCCTTCACAAAAATAAAGAAAAAAGAAAAAAGAAAGAAAAACTGTTGAGTACTATGCTCACTACCTGGGTGATGGGATCATTTGTATCCCAAGCTTCGGTATCAGGCAATATACCCATGTAACAAACCTGCACATCTACCCCTTGAATCCAAAATAAAAGTCACAGTTATTTAAAAAATACAATTGATGTTACAAATGTTTCAGAAAAGAAATATTCATTCAAAGATATTTCAGATGTAAGGTATTTCAGATGTAAGCTATTTTATATTCATTTTTGTAAACAGTGATGTATCAATTTTCCGATTTGGGGATTTTGTTTTGTTTTTGAGATGGAGTCTTGCTTTGTTACCCAGGCTGGAGTGCAGTGATGTGATCTCGGTTCACTACAACTTCTGCCTTCCGGGTTCAAGCGATTCTCCTGCCTCAGCCTCCCGAGTAGCTGGGATTACAGGTGCATGCCACCACGCCAGACTAATTGTCGTATTTTTAGTGGAGATGGGGGTTACTCCATGTTGGCCACGCTGGCCTTGAACTCCTGACCTCAGGGTGATCAGCCGACCTTGGCCTCCCAAAGTGTTGGGATCACAGGTGTGAGCCACCGCACCTGGTCCAAGTTTCTGTTTTAATAGAACTTACACCCTGTGCTGACTCCAAATATCACTCATCTTGAACCACAATAGAGTAACTATTTTTCTTAGTTTCATATGAGAAAAAAAAATGCAAAGAGGCTAAATGAGTATAAATTTCACCATAGATGGCGTATAATAGATCTGAAACTAGAACCCAGGCCTACTAATTTCTACAATAACAAACAACATATTTACAGCAAGTTATGTAAGACAAATTAAGTTCATGAGCATAATTTTACATTATCTTCTCAATAGATATTTTAGAGTATTTTTCTCTCCTCAAGTGTGATTGCAGAGTCTTACAAAGTTAAATGGCTTGCTCAAGGTTACCCATCTATCAGTAGGATAGTCATCTCTTATTACTACTTGATATAATTTTGATATTTGTCCCCTCCAAATCTCATGTTGAAATCTGATCCTTAATGTTGGAGGTTAAGCCTGGTGGAAGGAGTTCTGGTCTTATGAACATCTTGGTTCTATCCTCCTGTCTGCCAGGTAATGAGTAAGTTCTTTATTAGTTCCCTAAGAACTGACTGTTGAAAAGAGCCTGTCACATCCCTCCTCTTCCTTTCTCTTGCCATGTGATCTGAACATGCAGGCTCTCTTTTATCTTTCACGACGAGTGGAAGGAGTCTGAGGCCTTTACCAGATGTAGATGCTGGTGCAATGCTTCTTGCACAGCTTGCAGAAAGAACTGTGAAACCAAATGAACCCCTTTTCTCTAAAAATTACTCAACCTCAGATATGTCTTTATAGCAACGCAAATGGACTAAGGTACCTCTGTAATAAATTACCATAAACACTGTGAGATAGAATAACACACATTTGTTATCTTAACAATTCTGTAGGTGAGAAGTTTGAAATGGGTCTCATAGGGCTAAAATCAAGATGTCAGCATGGCTGTGTTTATTTCTGAGAAGCTCTAAGGTAAAATCAATTTTCTTACCTTCTTGTTCATCTATCTAGAAAGCCAACAATGGCAAGTGAAATCTTTTCAATGCAACATCACTCTAAGTGATTCTCCTTCTTTCTTCTTTTACTTATAAGAACCCCTGTGATTATATTGAACCTACTCAGATAATCGAGGATAATCTCTCTATCACAAGATAAGATGATTAGCAATTTTAATTCTATCTATAACTTTAATTTCTCCTTGTTAGTAACCCAACATATTCATCATTTCTAGGCAGTAGTACTTTGGATGGGGAAGCACATTTCTGGAAGAAGAGAATTAGTGTGCCTACCCAAAGTGGTAACTGAAATATGTCTGATTTTACAACCCACAAAGTGGGAGAAAATCTTCACAATCTATGCATTCAATAAAGCACTAATATCCAGAATCTACAAAGAACTCAAACAAATCAGCCAGAAAAAAGAAATTCCCATCAAAAAGTGGGTTAAGGAGATGAATAGACAGTTCTCAAAAGAAGATATACAAATGGTCAACAAGCGTATGGGAAAATTATCAACATCACTAACTATCAGGGAAGTGCAAATCAAAACCACCATGTGATAGCACCTCACTCCTGCAAGAATGGCCATCATGAAAAATTCAAAGAATAATAGATGTTGGTGTGGATATGGTGGAAAGGGAACACTTACACTTTTGGTGGAAATGTAAACTAGCACAACCATTGTGGAAAAACAGTGTGGAAATTCCTTGAAGAATTAAAAGTAAATCTACCATTTGGTCTGGCAATTCCACTACTCAGAGGTATCTACTCAGAGGAAAATAAGTCATTATACAAAAAAGATACTTGAACACACATATTTATAGCAGTATAATTTGCAATTGCAAAAATATGGAACCAGTTCAAATGTCCATCAATCAATGAGTGGATACACACACACACACACACACACACACACACACGCGTGCGCAATGGAACACTACCCAGCGAAAAAAAGAAACAAAATAATGGCATTCGCAGCAAACTGAATGGAATTGGAGACTATGTTCTAAGTGAAGTAACTCTGGATTGAAAAACCAAACATCGTATGTTCTCAGTCATATGTGGAAGCTAAGCTATGAGGATGTAAAGGCATAAGAATGATACATTGGGCTGGGCGTGGTGGCTAATGCCTGTAATCCCTGCATTTTGGGAGGCCGAGGAGGGTGGATCACGAGGTCAGGAGATCGAGACCATCCTGGCTAACACGGTGAAACCCTGTCTCTACTAAAAATACAAAAAATTAGCCGGGCGTGGTGGCGGGCGCCTGTAGTCCCAGCTACTCGGGAGGTTGAGGCAGGAGAATGGCGTGAGCCCAGGAGGCTGAGCTTGCAATGAGCTGAGATCGTGCCACTGAACTCCAGCCTGAGGGACAGAGTGAGACTCCATCTCAAAAAAAAAAAAAAAAGAATGACACATTGGACCTGGGGACTCGGGGGAAAGAGGGGGAGCTGGCAAGGGATAAAAGACTACACTTCAGACACAGCATAGACTGCTCTAGTGATGGATGCACCAAAATCTCAGAAATTCCTGGTGAAGAACTGATTCATGTAACCAAACACAACCTTTTCCCCCAAAATCTATTGACATAAAAAAGTTAAAAATTACAAAAAATAAAATCTGCCTGACTTTAAATATGGAGCTTTTAATACAATATCACCTCACCTCGCCTGATTTACTGTTAGTTCTACTCCGATGTATATTATTGTAGAGGCCTTTTTGAAAAGAGTGGTTGGTCACTTTCATGTCAATGATAACATGCAATAAAAAGAATAATTTTTAAAAAACCGTGGAACTGAAGCACCTGATACAAATAATGGTATTTCCAGAAAGGAAAGAGAAATGTTTATTATAAACCATAAAATACTGCTTAGGACACTCAACTTTGCCACCAGAAGATGAAGAGAACTTAGTAGCTCACTGGGGAGAAGGGGACATATTCTTTATTGCTTGCCCTTTGTTAGGGTGAAAGATCTGATCCAGCCAATGCAGTTACACAAAACATACACTTACTTTGCAAGAAGACCTGGAAAACTGTCTTTTCTTCCTCAGTGCTCATGTTTCTCTGGATTCTGCTTGGCTTTGATGTGATAATCCCTGAAAATAAGCGCAGGTGGTATCTCCCAGTACATTAAAGCTTATATTTTTCTTATTTTACTCATTACATCCCATGATAATTTGTGACTAGAAAGATGATTGTGATGTTCAAGCATGATGGACCAACACTATACACAAACCCCAAGTAAAGAAGCCATACTGATTGGGGAGACCCTGCTGTTTCTAGCATTTTATTTAACAGTAATAGAAGCAAACACAGAAAATAAAATTGTTCATAAACTGAGTGAGCAAAATATTTCAAAAAATATTTTGAATGTGCAAAATATTTTTCTGTTAGGCTTGTAAATGGAAAGAGCATGAGCAGTGGCTCAGAATCAGAAGAAGGAATGTAAGTAATTCCATCTGACTATGATATATTGGTTGCAGTCTGTATAAGAAATTGTGCTCAGGTAGATTAGCAGGGACAAGTCAGTGAAAGGCCTTATACATGTCCTGAAAGATTTACTACTTTATCTAAGTTGTACGAGAAGACCAATAAAGAGCTATAAATGGGCCAGGCGCGGTGACTCACACCTGTAATCCTAGCTCTTTGGGAGGCTGAGACCGGTGGATTGCCTGAGCTCAGGAGTTCGAGACCAGCCTGGGCAACATGCTGAAACCCCATCTCTACTAGAATACAAAAGAAGTAGCCAGGTGTGGCAGCATGCCCTTGTACTCCCAGCTACTCAGGAGGCTGAGGTAGGAGAATCACTTGAACCCGGGAGGCGGGGGTTGCAGTGAGCCAAGATCATGCCATTGCACTCCAGCCTGGGTGACAGGGAGAGACTCAGTCTCAAAAAGACAAAAAAAAAAAAAAAGAATAGAAAAGAAAAGAAAAAAGAAAAGAGCTATAAACGAGAATGTGAAATTATTAGGCCTGCATTATAGAAAGATCCGTCTGTTTTCCACATGGGAATCAACTAGAAGCAAAATCAGATCAGTTGGGCCAGAAACAGAGAGACCAATAAGAAGCCCCTTATAGTTATGCAGGGGAGAGATAATAGTAATTCAGATTTAGCTAGTGTTGAGGGAGTATTTGAGAAATGCTAAAGACAAAGAAGTAATGGCAGATTTGGTTACTGATCAGATTTGAATTATGAGGGTGAGGCATGAATCAAAAGATGGCCTTCAGGACTGATTTAGGCAAATATATGAATGGCAGTGTTATTTATTGAGAAGGAACAGACTTGGAAAGAAGAAGATAATGGGACTTAGGTGGGGCATATTGATTTTGAAATTCCACAACAGACAAGTGGTGATGATTAGTAGGCTCTCTGGTTTATTGGAACTGATTCACATCAACTTGCAAGAACCAATTATGAATATTCAGATTTTTTGTGGGCTAGTTGTTAAACAATTGGTAACTTCAAATTGACAACAGAGTAGTTTTACTCCCCAGAAATCAGCAAGTGATACAAATTATACCTTCCTCTCTACAGAGATCAAATTGACCAGATCAGCACTGCAACTGCAAATATTAGTCTCAGAAGAGAGCTTCAGCCTAGAAACCTGAGCTAGAGGTCACCATTATAGCATGACATTAAAGCCAAGTGTGTAAACACAATACTTCCAGACAAATGTGCCAAGTGATTAAAAATAAAAAAAGAAAAAAAAGAAAAGATAGCCAGTGAGGTCTAATGGAGACCATACAATGGAGAAGTCAATATAAAAGCTTTCTACCCTTTATATTATAAGCATTCATGCCCCCCGCCCTCCCCAACCAAAAGGGATTCTGAAGGGAATTAAGAAAGAATAAGAGTGCCAGCCACAGTGGTATGTACATGTAGTCCCAGCTGCTGGGGAGGCTGAGGCAGGAGGATTGCTTGAACCCAGGAGTTTAAGGCTGCAGTGATCTACCATTATGCCACTGCACTCCAGCCTGGATGACAGAGAGAGACCCTATGTCAAAGAAAACAAACAAACAAACAAACAGCAACAACAACAAAAGAATAAGAGAGACTATCGGGAACAGGAACTCTGGGGACACAAAAGCCAAAGAAAGAAAGTATTAACGATTGAGGGAATAAAACAGACATCAAAATTTGCCCCTTTTTGGGAAGAAATTTTTCAGGAATTTATTTTTGGTTTAAGTCTAAGATGAAAATAGTTTAAATAACCACAAAAATACAATTACAGCACAAAAATAAACCAGCAAACAGAAATAACTGCTTCTTGCATGATGTATAAGCAGAGATCTTTTCACCCTAAAAAGAACGTAAAAAAGTTGTTAGTGTTAATTTGATACATGATGGTGTCAGTAGTTTAAGCTATGATAATATTACATCACAGCCAGATTGATGAAATGTTAGTGTTCAAAGCAAAGGACAGTTTGCTGCTCTTGTGTGTAGCATTCAGAAAGAAGCAATATACTCACTGTGTCACATGGGTGTATCTGATAACCATTGTTTCCTCTAATTTATAATACAAAAGAGCATCTTTCTCCTTACACAGATCTTGTAAAAAGAGACTTAAAGCACACTTAACCACTTGTTGAAAATGCGGAGAGCTTACCACCAAACTTAAGATACGCTCCTGCCCAGCAAGAATTTTGTATTATTTAAGAATGCTTTTGATTGAAAATAACAGATAAGTGGACATTCATTTAAAAATAGGGCCTTTATTTCTCATATAGGAATCTGAAGCAGATGTCTGCTAAAAGCGTTTCAAAAACTCTGGATTTCTCTTTTCCTTTTCCTCATGATCACAAAATGGCTGCCTCAGTGTGGCTTTGTCCAAGATTCCAGGCAAAATGAAAAAGGGAGGGCTGTGCAACACCATCGTGTTTCTGTTTGTGTTTGTTTGGACAGAACTATGTCACTTAGCCACTTCTAGCTGCAAGATAAGCTTTCTAGCCTTTATATTGTTAGCAATCAGACAAAAAGAGACTTGGGTTTCAATATCATATTAGCCAACTTATGATATCTGTGTCAAATTTCTTTATTCAGAGACTAAAATACCACAAGCTGGAAATGGTGATAGGAAATAGGGAAACCAATAAAACCACAGTAAGCAGCTTATGACATTAGATATAACTCTGAGCTTTCAGCTAAGTCAGAAAACAATTCTTCAGTGGTATCCATTTAACATGCACAGTATGCTATATACTACTGGGACTGGTTAGCGAGGGTGTGAGGGGTACCTTTGCATATATTGGAAGTCACACTGAGGTAAGCCTTTTGCAAAACCCCAGTATTATATCCATTTGAATTATTCAATGCTACTAAGCACCACTCTAAATGGATAGCAATAGAAACTTATCACTATTCAGGGGATACCTGGGGAAGTGATATAATGAAAATCAAAGGAGAATCTAAGGAACAAAAAGCTGGTCCTTGTAAAGCTTAAAACACTTGGTTCCTTTCATTTTGCCACACCTTCTCAGTTGCAACTACAGAAAAGATGCTTCAGATGATGTTGTATACTATAACTGACAACATCTGCTACCTACCGCAAACACAGCCATTTGTTTGGCTAAATAAATGTGTGACCACAGGGAAATCACTCTGGTAGATTTACTGACATTGCCATGGTGTTTCACTAATAAACTTGGGAATCAACTTATCTTATGATACAGATGGCTGCAGAAGGATTATGCCACAGTGGGCTCTTGGAAATGAATTATCCAACCAACTGGTTTGAATTCTAAAATGACACTGACTCATGATAATTGACTACAACTTAATGAGAGTATTATCCTGTTACACTTAGTATGGCAGAGCCTCTATTTCCCAAGTAATTTAGGAGTCAGACTTAATTGCAGCCCTTGGATTTTTCTTAGGGGATTTTGCAAAGCAATGGCTTCACTCTTTTGTGACATTTAAACTTGGTCAAACCTGTTCTTCTCGAACCTGGGTATAGCAATTTACCTTCCTAACCAAATTACAGAAATTTATTTTCTGATGTTTAATTTTCTATTTATTTATTTCATCAAAGGGACTAGGCATCACATAGTTTTTAAAATAGTTACAGTAGCTTCCTGGGTTCTCATATGGAATAAATCTATGTAAAATGAATATATTCAAGTGATACACAAATAAACACAAATACTTTTATCCATTGGTTTAGAAATGTGTTCCTAAATCTCTGTTTTCATAGCAAACATAAAGCACATGAATGTGACAGTGATAACTCTGGCATGTTAATGCCTTATTGATATTTCTAATGTATTTCAATGGTGAGATAATAACTATGTTTTGAAAAACAATTCTATTTCACTATTTGTAAACATTCATCAGATAGACAGATGTAGATATAGACATAAAATAAGTAGGCATTACATATTCTGGGTATGTGGCAGGGAAAAGAAAACTCTCCCTGCTCTCATGAAGCCTATTTCTTGGAAACAATTTACATTTGTCAGAGTTCAGTGATCACAAGAACCATCCGCATTCATTAGCAAAGCATGCTTTCATATGCATCATTATATTATTTCATCTTAATAACAGAGAGAAATGCTGTGCTTGTTTTTGATAAGAAGAAATGTGGTTCATAAATGAAGTCTCCTTAGAGAATACGAGAAGGAACACAGGTGTATTAAGAAGTGATACTGGGTTAAAACAGAGTTGTGTTCTTCCTGCTAAGCTTCGCGGTCAGTCTATAACTGCGTGGTTGATCTCTATTAATACAAGAACAAGAGAGTCATTGTGGTATAGAAGTGTTTTAGAGATACTTCTGGAGTAATGGTGAAAAAGGACACAAATAGTGCAAACAGCCAGTAGAACATACAAGTCATTGCATAATTTGGAATAGCCTAAGTATATAATCTAAGTAGATATAATATGTGTTAAACCCAGTGATTAGTTGATACATGGCAGCACTTTCTACTAGTTCTAGGAATAGAACCATCTAGTCAGATAATGTATTTTGCTAAATCATGTATTTATTATTCATCTCTCATTACTCTGAATTGAAAATTAAGAATAATCAGTGTAGACTATGAGCTAACATAAAAGATTATGTTGTTAAATAAGAATCATACAAATCAGATATTTCACCCAGAACCAAGTGTTACTAATAGTTTCAGGGATATAAACAATCAAGTGGCACAGGCAAAACTGGAAGAGGTCTCAGATGTTGCGGGCAGCTGCAAGACAATTCATTCTTCATTAACATCAGATATATGCCTCACACAGTGGGGTTTTTAGCTTATTTATATAAGCTGTATTGTATAGCTTACATGACATTCTTCAGGTAGCCATGATTCATTGAAACACAGCTCCTAAATTTGTTTATTATAAGCAATCCTAAATCTATGACACCCAGCTAACAGTATTCTGTAGAGATGTATTTTGGTCCTATCAAACATCATTACTGTATTTACTAAGAGATCCAGTTAACATAATGTTCACAAGGAGATTAGAAAATACTCTCTATCTTGTTTCTTTCCCCAGAGGGTCCCCAGTCATTGGGAGAGAAATTAATCAAAGACAGGCGGCTTTAACTTTTTCTTTCCCAACTTAATGTAGACTTTCAATCTTTTATCATGAAATTATGAGCATAGCTGATTAGTATGATCCTCTTTTGATGAGAAAATGTGGATGAATTTCATATTTATTTGTGATTTGGGGACTACTTAAATAATTCTATATATAAGCTCTGAGTCTTTCTAAAAATAGCTTAGGATCATACAATTGAATGTCAGAGTCATAAGGAAATTCCTGGTTAATTTATTTAAAATAAACAATATCTTTTACATACTTCATGGGTTAAGGCAATGTTATTTTTGTACATGTTGAATAATCAAATATACAGAGCTATATTGCCTAAATATTTACACATAATTATGTGTATTAAATACACACAATTTCAAGTCACAGGCGTGAAAGAAACTATGATTTCTGCATGCATGCTGTAATGAATACATTTTTGTAGTGAAATAATTTTAATTTATTTTGTATTTTATTTGTTTTAGTTATAGCTCAGTATATGGTTATTTGATGTGTTTTAGAGAAAAAGAAACTTTCATAAAGGACTATGCGATCTGATTGATTTGTGTGATATAGGAAAATATTTTCTCCTTTCTGAACGGCAATCCACCATCTGCAAAAACATACATAAACCTGCATATTTATTCATTTTTATGCAAAAAATGTTTCTTGAGCATCTGCTTTGTGACAGAGACTGTGTCAGAAACTGGAGAAAATGCAGAGAATAAAACTGGAGAAATCCTCCCACTTTCATGGTTGTACCATGTTATGTCATTGTGAAGATTAAATAATATAATGTGTATGCTTTCATAAACATTAGCTTCGTTTTTTTCCTGAACACTATTTACCTCTTTTCCATAACTTATTAAAAAGAAATGTGTTCGTGTCACGTCAAGAACATTAAACAGCCTGAGTCTACCCTACTCACAAGCTAACAAGTGAGCCTGTCATAGGTTTAGAGTAACCAGTAGAACTAGTTGAGGCCGGACCCTGTGGATCATGCCTGTAATCCCAGCACTTTGAGAGACTAAGGCAGGTGGATCACCTGAGGTCAGGAGTTCAAGACCAGCCTGGCCAACATGGTGAAATCCCGTCTCTACTAAAAATACAAAAACTAGCTGGATGTGGTAGCAGGTGCCTGTAATCCCAGCTACTCGGGAGGCTGAGGCAGGAGAATGGCTTGAACCCGGGAGGCAGAGGTTGCAGTGAGCCAAGGTCACACCATTGCACTCCAGTCTGGGGGACAAGAGAGGACTTCATCACAGCACAGCCCTAGCTACTGTGTGACACAAGTTCCTCAAGTCCAAAATTCCCGAAGGGAAATTTTACGGAAACAACATGTTGCTAGCACAAGTAATGGGAGTTAATTTACAGAACTGGAGCCCTGACACTAGAAAGTGCCAGTCTTCTATAGGGACTGCTGGCAAATCTGTCCAGAAAAAGAGATTATCTTTATTATGTGGAATATTAGCAAGTCTGCTCTGGAGAGGAGCGGGAGATGTCTCTATCTTTACAATCTTAGAATTTCTCCAGGGGAGGGAGACATTTTTGTCTTTACTAACCTGAAAATTAACTAAATCTGCTCCAGAGGGGATTACCGTCTTGTTCTTACCAAAATCACTTACTCATACAATCATGTGTGAAAAGACAATCTAAAGCAAATTGACTGTTAATATCCAGATGTGCCGAAACAAGAGAGACTTTTGGAAAATGACCTTTCAATACCATGTTTCCAAAAATAATTGGTTACCTGATATTTATGGTATAGAGATAAATGCATACTTTCCAGGTTTTAGTGCATAAAAGATGAGCGTTTCACCTCATCACATGGGAGCAATGTCTGGGAAGAAAAGTATGCCCTTCGTTTCATATCCTTATTCTACAGAGAAGTGACCAATTTCATTGTGTGCGTGTGTGTGTGTGTGTGTGTGTGTGTGTGTGTGTGAGAATGATAAGTATAGGATCTTATTTTACTAGTCTGTAGAGTTATGGTTGTATTAGAGCAAGAACTCAGCTTTTGTCTCTTTGATCTGTGCTCTGGTACAGCAGGAACTCTGTTCTCCCCCTTTTGAATCCCTTTGAACTTCCTGTTTCTTTGTATTAATGAGATCAGAGAAGCCTTTCCCACAGAGGACAGAGGGAAACTTGTTATACTCTGGCTATCTACAGGCTCTTCTGCCTACAACTGAATGGGTAGGTCAGGACAGCCTTGAATTACAAGTGATTTTCAATTCTTAAGTAAGGAAATAGGAGACTCCACTTGAACCTTCCCCCTAATCTGTGTTTTATAAATCAATTTTTACCAAAACGTGCGTTTTAAACATAATAGTTGCTGTGTTATTAATAAATGGTCTCCCAGTACTGTTTGTAGGTACCATTTTTCTTGGGCTGGGGTGGGGGTGTAGATGTTTTATCAAACAGAACCTGAAGGGAAAAAGAGGGTGAAGGGTAATTCTTATGCCTCAGAATGCCTACTTAACACATTAATAGCTCTAAGTGAGTTATTTCCAAGATATCATAGCAAGAAATTTCCAGTGTTAGAGGGAAGCTAAGATTCACTCTGCAACAACAAAAGATTCTATAAAATAAAATAAAATGTGATGAAAATATTAAATGTATTGGTTTTTAAAATTTATTGATATAACAACCTTATTTCCATCATGGTGATAGCAGGTGATGATTTTTTTTTTTTTTCTAATTTGATAGGAAAAAAATCCAGTTCCTCTAGTAATATAATGTTTCTTAGTGGTTAAGGTAGTCTCAGGTGGACTGAAATATCAATGAGAATAGAATAATATTTTGAAAGTTATAAGCAATCAAATACCCATTTTCAGTAATTTATACAGAAGTTCTAAATGAATATTTTTATCAAACATATATATTCAATATATATAGTGTAAAAGAAATTATTTATTTTGAATCTATCTGTGTATATATATAGCTATGTGTGTATATACATACATTCATATAACAGTATTTATTTTGAACCTATCTCTGTGTATGTGTGTGTGTACACACACACATATATATATACACACACATAACTTTCGACACCAAGGTGGGGGAGGGCAGTTTTATCATCTCTGAGGACACACACTATCAAGAGAAAATGAGGAAAATCAACTGTAGTGATGCTACTGTTATCCTAGATGATGACCCAAGATAAAGAACATAAATTCAGATGAAGAAAAAAGAGAGTTCACCAAAAAGACTCCCTGATTTCTGAATCCTCAAACACAGATGCTTGAGAAATGACATAGTCATCTTGGAAAATTATCAGACAACACAAACACCAAATAACAATGACAAGAAATTACAAGCTTCTTCTAAATACAAAGGGTTCAGAAAGCACCAAGAATACTTATGCAGCAGAGAAAATTATATTTATGCAATATACCTGAAAACTTGTGATTTGCGTATCATTTTTGTCTGACTTATTAATCTTTTTTTTTTTTTTTTTTTTTTTTTTGAGTCGGAGTCTCGCTCTGTTGCCCACGCTGGAGTGCAATGGCTGCTTATTAAGCACTTAGTGATGAAAAACATTATGTGAGATAATAATGGAGTACAAAGTATTATTATGCAAATGTGTTTGACAAGGTGTACAACTGCAAATTTAGTTTCATACTGATTTTACTTCTGCAATATTCTCTTAAGTTTATCCTTTCTTTCCAGTTTCAACACTACAAACCATTAGTCTTTTGATCTTCATAATCAACTTATCTTTCAGAATACTCCAGAAGTAATTTTCTCAAGTTCAGGATGGCATTCGAGGTCATCCATTTTTTCCCTCCAATCTATAGTTTTAGTCTTATTTTTCAATACACATCCAATCTATCATACCTTAGCCACATCAAGGTTGTGCCTCTTCTCATCGTTGACTGTTGAAATCTTATTTTTCAAGGCCCAAAACATCTGTCACCTTTCCCATGTATGTATATTTTTCTGAATATTGTCCCACTATTTCTTATCTTCTTATTTTAGGTTCTCAAAAGTTTGTTTCTCTTTTGTATATTTACAATTTGTGTAATTGTTTTCTACATACAAATCTATTATTTGAGCTACAGTTTAATAAATCCTGTCAAGTCAAGAAAATGCTATGTTTGTATCCCTTATAGAAACAAGGAAGAACAATTATGCACTAAAAATATTTTGGTAAACTCTGTGTCAACAGTTGAATTATCTAGATTTTAAGGGTTTATTATTTAAAATAAAGAAAGACATTCCTCAAGAACATTTCTAACTGCTAACATGATGTGGTACCAAACAAATAAAATGACGTGGTACTGTTTAAGGCAGACCTGGAGGGAAAGGCTCATGGCTTCGATACTGATTAATAGTGTATTTTTCGTTTTCTGTTTCTACCTTTGGTATCCTTTCATTGGAATAATCAGTTAATCTTGAATTGCTTATTGTAAGCTTATCTTTAAAATGGTTCTCTGTGTTTATCCAAATGTATAATCAGGAATTTCAGTTAATGCTAAAACAAAAATTATTTTACATGTGAATTACAACCTAATTAAGTGGGGGAATTTGTACAAATACATACGAAAATGTTGAGCATCAAATAGTGTATAAAAAGGCATCTGGTGTTCATGATGCAGAATGATATAGGGATATCCGAAACAATTTTTCTGTATTGCCAGGTTCTCCAGAAGCCAGCATTTATTCTTTGATTGAGAAAAAATACAGTCCCTCCAGTCAAATAATGTTTCTAAAGGGTTAAGCTAGATTCAAGTGAACTGAAATATCAATGAAAATAGAATAATACTTTGAAAGTTATAAGCAATCAAATATTCATTTCCAGGGATAGATTTAGAAGTTCTAGGTGAATATTTTAATTTATATTCTACTACTATCCTATTGTTTATATCTCACCATAAACTACCAAAATCTAAAAGGGACTCCAGAAATGATCTAGTACAAGCCCATTGTTTTACAAATAAGAAAACTTGTGATTCAATGAGATAAAGTGATTTTGCTCAAGGTTACACTTGCAATTAATATGAAATTTTAGTTCTCCTGAGTCTTAGATCAGGGTACACTTTATTTTCCACACATACTATATTATATTACATTTCCAACTGCTATAGTACATACGAGGCAAATAATATTTTTAAGCTAAATTTTGTTTTATATTTTCTTGTGTTAATTTATTTTCCTCATCCAATTAATTTTCACTTACAAATATTTTCTTTTACTAATCAATTCTGTGCTCCTACTACATGCAAATATGTAAGTCCATCAAACCCCATATCTATCACTTTTTTGCCTTCACTGAATAAGACTGAGAAGTAAATATCCATTTAAAAAATGTCTGTGAGAGACACCAGGAATGGAAAAGTAATAGGGCTGATCATTGATAAACTAATTTACTGAGATACAGATTAGAGAACTGTAGATGAAACTATGAGGTCAAGAGAAATTAAGCTGTGTTGTAATGGAAATAGACGGCTCCTGAATCTAAAAGGTTGATAATCTGAAACACAAAGGAAAGAAAACAGAATAATGGACAGCTTTACAACTCATAACTGGGACACACAGTGTTGATCTAGACAATATGTCAATCTAATGACAGACTGTGATATCCTTTAACATCACTAGGGTCTTAAAGTGAATTTTAGGGAGTTCTGAATCTTTTCCCACAGGAAAACCCACCTGTCTAAGTTCATGATCATTTTCCATTTGTAAGAATACAAACTACTTTATGAGACGTGAGCAGATGTTCATGCATCAAGACAAAAATCTGTTCCACTAAAAGAAAGCTTTTAGAATTCTCAGAAAGTAGTTTTTTTCTAACATAATCAAATCTGATTGTCATTTCACAGATTCAATTCTTTATAACAGTAAAAGTCCTGAATAAACTACAGCATAAAACTATACACAGCATAATTATATGTAGGGGTTTGAATGGTATTCCTACCAAAAGATATAACCAAATCCTGACTCCTAGCACATGTGAAAGTAACATTACCTGGAAACAGATTCTGTACAGATGAATGAAGTTAAAGATCTCACGATCAGATCTTCCTGGATTTAGGGTTAGCCCTAAATGGAATTATTGAAGTCTTCATAAGAAAACAGAGAATGAGAGTTGAGACACGGAGATGCAGATCAGAGAAAACCATGTGAATACAGAGTCAGAGACTGAAGTTTTGGAGCTATAAACCAAGGAATGCCAAGGACTGCTGGCAGTCACAGAAGTTAGGAGAGAGACATGGAAGAGATTCTCTTTCAGGTCCTCCAGAAGGAATCAACCCTGTTGACAACTTGATTTCAGACTTCTGACATTTGTGAGAGAATAAATACTTTTTTTTTTCCCACTCAAATTGTGATAATTTGTTTGGGCAGTCCTAAGGATGTAGTATATTGCATAATCTACTTTTTGTATAATTGATAGTTCTTTTTAGGAAAAAAAAATGAAAACTTTAATCTCTTTAAAAAATGTTCCCACACTAATTTCAAAGAAACACAATTCAACCTACTTTGAAAGGTTTTGGTCTTAAGTTGCAGTACACATTAAAAGTGCTTTCTGGTAAACATTCTAATCGTCATAAATCACATCATCATGCAAAAAGAATGTAAGATCATATATTTTGAATTTATTTAACTATTTCTGTTGTTGCTGGTTTTGATTTCACTCTTAAGAAAAATGACGGCTGAAGTTGTTAACTAATCACAAATACAGGCTCTCAGGTTGCTATGGTTTGAATACATTTTTGTGTGCCCCTCCAAATATCTTGTTGACACTTAGTCCCCAGTGCAACAGTATAAATATGCCTATTGATGTGGTTTGGATTTGTGTCCCTGTGCAAATCTCATGTTGAATTGGAGGAGGGGCCTGGTGAGAGGTGATAGAATCATGGGCTGTTCTCATGATAGTGAGTGAATTCTCATGAGATCTGGTGGTTTACAAGTGTGTGACATTTTCGCCTTCTCACTGTCTCCCTCCTCTGCCATTGTAAGACTTGTTTGCTTCCCCTTCACCTTCTACCAGGATTGTAAGCATCTTACGGCCTCCCAGTCATGCTTCCTGTTAAGATGGCAAAACTGTTGAGTCAATTAAACCTCTTTTCTTCATAAATTACCCTGTCTCAAGTAGTTATTTATAACAGTGTAAGACTATACTAATACAGGAAATTGGTACCAGGAGTGTGGGGCACTGCTATAAAAGTAGCTGAAAATGCGGAAGCGACTTTGAAACTGGATAACAGGAAGAGGTTGGAACAGTTTGGAGGACTCAGAAGAAGGCAGAAAGATGTGGGAAAGTTTGAAACTTCCCAGAAATTTGTTGAATGGTTGTGACCAAAATACTGATAGTAACATGGGCAGTGACGTGCAGTCTGAAGTGATCTCATGGAGATGAGGAACTTTCTGGGAACTGGAATAAAGGTCACTCTTGCTATGCTTTAGCAAAGAGACTGGTGGCATTTTGCCCCTCCCCTAGAGGTCTGTGGAACTTTGAACTTGAAAGAGATGATTTAGGGTATCTAGCAGAAGAAATTTCTAAGCAGTAAAGCATTCAAGAGGTGTCCTGGATGTATCTAAAACTGTACACTCATAAACATGAAGAAAGAGATGATCTGGAATTGGAACACATATTTAAAAGGGAAGCAGAGCATAGATGTTTGGAAAATTTGTAGCGTAGCCATGTAGTAGAAAAGAAAACCCATTTTATGGGGAGTAATTCAAACCAGCTGCAAAAATTTGCATAAGTAAAGAGGAGCAGAATGTTAATAGTCAAGACAATGGGTAAAATGCCTCTGGAGCATTTTAGAGACCTTCTTGGCAGCCCCTCTCATCACAGGTTTGGAGCCTAGGAGGGATAAATGATTTCATGGACCAGTGTTAGGTCCCTGCTGCTCTGTGCAGCCTCAGGACATGGCACCTTGTGTCACCGCTGCTCCAGCTTTAGCTATGGTTAAAAGGTGCCAAGGTACAGATTGGGACATTGATTCAGAGGATGCAAGCTCCAAAATTTGGCAGCTTCAATATGGTTTGGGGCCTGCATGTGTCCAGAAGGCAAGAGGTGAGGTCTGGGAACCTCCACCTAGATATCAGAAGACGTATGGAAATGTCTGAATGTCCAGGCAGAAGTCTGCTGCAGGGGCAGAGCCCTCATGGATAACCTGTACTAGGGCAGTGTAGAGAGAAAATGTGAAGTTGGTGCCCCCCTACACACAATTCCCACTGGGGCACTGCCTAGTGGAGCTGTGAGAAGAAGGTCACCATCCTCCATACCCCAGAATGGTATATCCATTGATAGCTTGGACTGTGAACCTGGAAAAGCTGAAGTCACTCAATGTCAGCTTGTGAAAGCAGCCATAGTGACTATACCCAGCACAGGGACAGAGGCAGGATGCCCAAGATTTTAGGAGTCCACCTCTTGCATTGGCATGGCCTGGACGTTAGACATGGAGTCAAGGGAAATTATTTTGGAGCTTTAAGATTTAATGACTGCCCTGATGGGTTTCTGATTTGCATGGGGTCTATAGTCATTTTGTTTCACTCAATTTTTCCCATTTGGAATGGGCGCATTTACCCAAAGACTATACTCCCATTGTATCCTGGAAGTAACTAACTTGTTTTTTATTTTACAGGCTAATATGAGAAAGGGACTTACATTGTCTCAGATGAGACTTTGGACCATGGAATTTTGAGTTAATGCTGAAATGAGTTAAGACGGGGGGAATGTTGAGACAGCTAATTGCATTTTGCAATTAGAGAAGGACAAGAGATTTTGGAGGGCCTAGGGTGGAATATGGTTTTTATTTGTGTCCCTGCCCAAATCTCATGTAATTGGAGAAGGGTCCTAGTGGGAGGTCATTATATTAGGGGAGCAGATTTTCCTCTTGGTGTTCTTGTGATAGTAAGTTCTCATGAGATACAATTGCTTAAAAGTGTGTGGCACTTCCCCCTTCTCTCTGTCTGTTGCCACCATTGTGAAGAAGGTGCTTGCTTCCCCTTTGCCTTCTGTCATGATTGTAAGTTTCCAGAGGCCTCACAGTCATGCTTCCTGTTAAGCCTGAAGAATTGTGAGTCAATGAAGCCTCTTTTATTCATAAACTAATCAGTCTTACCTAGTTCTTTGCAGCAATGTGAGAAACGACTAATACACCTATCTCACCCCATTACTTACCTTCTCAAAATGGTCTTTGTGTCAAGGGTACCTCCACTTGTCCCAAAGGTATCATTTGTAAATTGAAAAATGTGAGGTTACTGAGTTTTGATCCAAACAAAAAGCTTAGGATTCAATATAAGACTATGACTTTTTATGTAGTAAGAAAATATCGTTGGGTAAAAATGACAGAAATGTCTTACATTTATAAATATGCAGTTTATCAACACTCTGGGAAACACTGCAGTAGACGTTTAAGTTATAATGACACAGACTGTCTTAGCTGACTTCTACTTAACTCATCAAATCATTGAACACTTTCCTTTCACAATAGGACCAGAGATGAGGGGTTTTCCCTAAAGTCAGCCTCCACAATTTCAGGTGTATTATTTAAATTTTGTGCTTGTCAAGTCACTTGTGTTTTTCCCCATATTTGTTCCTCTTGTTATTGTAATCAGTAATCAATACAATGCTTACTCTGATTAAATATAAATGCAAGGGGGAAAAAAAGCTGTGTTTTTATGCAAACTGTTAAATGATTTTGACTTTATAAGGGTGAGCCATCTAAGGTAAAATTGCTACCAGAATAGATGTGGAAGAGGTGAGTAAAAATTAATTAGAAAACAAAAAGGTCATAAACATCTACAAATATTTGTACTGGATTCACTTAAAAATGTTTAAAAACTTCAACTTCACCTTAAGAAACACATACTGGAAATTGTAGAAGACACATTAAATGTATTTTGTTGTTGTTATTTATTTTATTGGCAAGAAAGATTATACAGATTTCTGTCAGCAGACACATTCAAGGAAGACTTGACTCTACATCAACAGAGTAGTTAAATAAATACACTTTTTTGTTTTAGGCTAAAATAAAACATTTAAAGTACATATTTATCATTTTTTTACATGTGTTCACTTCAACTGAGTTTTTCAGTAGCTTACTAACTACACAGATGCTCATGACTTTTCATGGGGTTACGTTTTAATAAACTCTGAGAAACCCATCATAAAGTCAAAATATTACAAATCAAACCCTTGTAAGTCTGGTACCATCTCTATTGGTTATTATCTTGTGAAGTGAGAAATAGATTGTTCACACAACAAATGCCCAACCAATGGGCATGGGTTTTACCTTCATCAGTACTGAACACTTTTTAATGAAATTTTTCTAATGGGTTTATTTGGCATTTTAATTTATGAATTAATAATTTCTAAATAATCTTATTACTCAAACTTTTTTTCTGTGCTTTATGATTCCTTAGATAATAATTCTTATGAATTATGAATAAAATTAAATCATAATTTACAGCTGTCTTAATGAACTTATATCCTTAAATTATATAAGAGCTTAAATAATTTCATAGAAGAATCATGTTGGAATATATGCAGTTTGCAG